>NC_086447.1:540461225-540761225 GCF_028390025.1 Pseudophryne corroboree | reverse complement strand
CCTGACTAGGATGCCCTGCTGTAGCAGCCGTTCTATGACAGGGTATACTCCTAATTCCACCTCTGGCTTCAGAGGGTACTGAGGGATTTTTGGAGCTATCCTGCCACCTTTTATTTGTACTACTACTGGGGCTACATTCATCATCAATCCAGTGTCTTGTCCATCTTTGGTCCAAAGGGAACCCGGTATTTGTGAGATAATTTTCTCTACCTGTGATGGACAAGTGTCTATAACAGTAGAGTGTAACATTAGCAGAAAAGAATGTTTGGTTTGCAAGGGCCCTATCATAATCTCTGCAGGTCTACTCAAAGGGTATTGCTGCACCTGTCCCGTTACTCCCATTGCTGAAATCATTTTTCCCGTTGTCGTTACACCTGTGGTGGAGTTTAACACTGATCTGGCCGCCCCTGTATCTACAAGAAAAGGTAATGGTACACCAGATACATCAACAATGACCTCAGGTTCACTACCAAGGCCAGCAATCAATTTCACTGTCTGCTGACTACAGGTGTGGCCTAACCTCTATTGTGTAGTGGGACCCTCCCACCAGGCATTTGCAGATACTATATGTGCGGGGGATAACTGTGGGTTTTTGGGGGTCTGCCAGTCCCTCCTTGGTGGGTACCTCCTTGTTTCCCCTCTATGTGGCTCATAATCCCTTCTATGTGTTCACTGTTCCCAACTATGTGTCTGGTAACGTGGTTCGTATTCATGTCTAGGGTGTCTATATACGTTATGTGTCCCTTTACTCCTACAGTCCTTTGCAAAATGCCCTTCTCTATTGCAGAGATAACATGTTTTTGACCGTGACTTACCATCAGGGGTCTGGGGTTTTGGCTGATGGGGCTTTGCTGTAAGAACCTGTATGCTTACCATCATCAGCTTATCCTTTGTGACTCCCTGTGCTTAGTAATGTTGTGATCATGCTCAATGGCAGACTCTCTTAGCGCAGCTACCGAAATACCTCCCCAATTTGGCAGAGAGGTTTGCACCCTCGTCCTCAGTGCCTCCTTTTATCCATCCATTAGCACAGAGACAGCTACCTCCTTGTGGTTTGCATTCCCCTTAATATCCTCTATCCCAGTGTATCTAGCCATTTTCTGCAGTGCTCTATGGAAATACTCGGATGCCATTTCACTGTCCTTCTGTCTTATGGAGAAAAGTTTGTTCCACTTAACAACAGTAGGAAAATACACTCCTAATTGCACGCTGATTTGCTTTACATTCTCCTGGTGGTACTCATCAGTGAGAGGCATTTCTACATCTAACTTACAATCAGTTATGAATTTTGGGATGTCAATGTTTGAGGGTAAACTCGCTCGTAGCACTGTTCGCCAATCCTTATTTGTGGGCTCATGGGCATTGCCCAATTCCTTAATGAATTTCTGGCATCCGACTAGATCTTTTCTGGGATCGGGGAATTCTGACATAATTGATCTCAGTTCTGATCGGGACCAAGGACAATGCATTGCAATGTTCCTGATGGGAGTTACTCCATGATTATCAGTTCTCCCATTGGGCTCTGCAATCACCCTGACTGGATTTAGCTCAACCACATCCTTTTTGTTTAATTCTATAATACGGGGAGCTATTGTCTCTGCATAATGTATGGTACCGTACTTACTGGTGGACACAACCTCACTCACCCCTCCGCTGCGGGGCATCGCTACTACTCTTGGTGGTTGGGCCATGCCCACCTGGGTATCCTGTATGGTAGCTGCTAAAGAGAGTGCCAATATAGTGCTAGGCTCGTCATCCTCCTCACTACCTTAGGGAAAATTCAAAAGAGGATACAACTGGCATGGGTTAGGGTTAAGACAGTGATTAATCATTTTGCTATCTCTTACTGATGCACCATTGGTTGTAGCCAGTTTCCCCCCATCGACATATGGCGGTGGTAGTGTGCTCGCAATCACCTTCCTGTCAGGGTTGGAACTTGCTGTGCGCGCAAGTTCCCTTTACACATCTCCCTCTTGCTGCCACAGATTTAAACAATCAGTATGTCTGATCCTCAGTTTCCTAGATTTGATCAGACATATTCTAATCCTTACACTCTGCAGTACCTCTGGTTCAAAAGTACCCATCCTAGGGAATCATGCCCTATCATCAGCAGTCATACGTACCCATTCATTGCAAAAAGCCTCCGCGTGTGGACCATATTTCCCACACATTATCAACCTTGCTGACCCCTTTGGCCGCATCTCTTCAGCCTGAACCCTGGCTGATGAACGCCTTCCGCTTGTGCAATTGGATCCCATTGCGGACTTTCTAAACACAATACTCAACTGCACAATGAACAGACGGTGTAAGTTCTCCGAGCACTTTACACTCACTCCTTTTCCACTGATGTACCATAACTCACTCCAATAGTGACCACCGCGTACCCAGTGAGGACCCTATCAGCAACTGGTTTCTATTTACTTGAATTTGTGTAGGGAGAGAGGCAGACTATCGATCCCCATTTCTAGTGAACGTCTCACCTTGGACAATTTCTTCCTGAGAGAGACAGCGAAAAAACTTCCTTTCTACTATATACAAATCACGCTTGCGTATGCTCTACACAACGCGTATGATACCACAATTTATGTAAAAGCACGCAAACTGGTATCACGTTGCGCCACGTATCACATGCACAAACGGGTGGTCCAATGGCACAGCGTATTGATACTTGTTATCTATCCGCCCTGCAATCAGTGGAGTCGAATTCACAAGCTGCGCTCCTCAGCCGGAGTGTAACACAAAGCCTTAACTTCAATTCACAATTCTATACTTTATCATGCTCCTGTGCAAGTCTCCTCATGACTTGCGTACTTCTCTATTAATTAACGTAAGTCAGCCGACCTTACGCCACCAAGCCTCTACTACCTCAGTGTCCCCATGGTATACCGATTTCCAGGTTCAATACTTCCACTCCTACTTGCACTCACTCAAATACACAATGTTTTTCTTTTCTGTACAGAAAATATCACTCCCTTTGACTAGTAGTCTTATCCCAGAGGTAGTACAATTTAAAAAAAAGTGTTATAATAATCTGCTTTTGAAATCGGATAGTTATGTGCTATTTTGTTAAATGTACTCCCGCTTTAAATTGAACTGCTATTGTGAGGTTATAATTTTTCGCTCGCAATTCTATGCAACCTTGCGTAAGCACGTGACTGTGCGTGTCTCTACGCTATGTGCGCGACCATGCGCACCTCTGTACGCTGTCCTCACATACTGTGCCATGTGTACAAATGTGTGTTTGCAATTTAATAAACCACACTATTTTGATAAATGTGAGCAATAAAACTACTATCTATGCGCAGGAGCGTGCTATCTTCTGCAAACTGCTACCGGAATATTGCTCTTAAAATACTGTACAGCTGGATACCAAACACCACCTCTTAACCTAATTCTGTCCCCTCATATCCTGCAAAGTCGAATCCCTCTGTTGTTATACCTTTTAAGCATATGTAACTTGCTGGTGTGGTGCATGTAGGCTATGTGTACATTATGTGCTATGTGAGTTAAATATGAGATATGTCTTTGTGGCTTTTCCATGCGAATGCATATGCTACCGTAATTACTCATACCACGCGCTAACACGCAAGACCGCGTGAGCGATCATACATAGCTTGCGAGTATGCGCATGCACGGCAGAACAAGCACCCACACACCGAAGTCATCTGTGTGGTGTTTGTATGTGATGTGTGTGGCTATAATATTTTCGACTTCGACAATACGTACAATAGTTATATGCTGCTGTGCCACTATTGCAACACTGTATTACTCTAACTAAAGAGCACATGTTCTGCAATAGTTCTTCCACAAGTTTGGTGCATTGCTTATTTTGCGGTTCAGTCTTGTGTCTTATAAATAACTTATTTGCTTAATTTACATACTATAGTTGCTATATTTTCTGGAATGTCTTGGAGAATCTCAAAATAGTTGGTCATCTCCTGGCCTACACAGAGAGTCTTCTCTTTCTCCTCTATACTATCTATTGTGTCTGGGAGTAGGGTGTAACATAACAGTATTTGGCTTAAATACCCTTCACTGCAGCGCAAACTCAGAAATAACGATTGAGCATAATCTGATTTTTGGGCTGGGGTATGGACAGGAGTAGGGAGGTGGGAAGAATCAATAATTTTGAGGCAGGCAACCAGGGTGTAGCAGGTGACCTGCGAGGGTATAAAAAGGTGTGTTTTAGGAAAATATATGATGCGGGAATCAGAGCCATAACTAGACATTTTGGTGCCTTGTGCCAGAAAGAGAATTGGTGCACCTCCTCCCCATATGTAATATAGGGACAGTTCAGTGTGCACCAAAAATATGAGGCATGGCTTGATGGGGAAGGGGTGTGGCCATATAATAGTACCAGTTCACATTACACCACACAGTAGTGTCTGGTATTCCCATTACACCACACAGTAGTGTCCATTATTCCCATTAAACCACAAAGTAGTACCCCTTATACTTGTTATGCCAGGTAGAGTCCCTTTAACAAATTACACAAGGTAAAGCCCCTTAAACACATTAAGCCAGGTAGAGCTTCTTATACAGTTTATGCCAGGTAGAGCCCCTTAAACACATTACACCAGGTAGAGCCCTTATCTACATTGTGCCAGTTAGAGCTCCTTAAACCCATTATGCCAGGTAGAGCCCAGGGGCAATGGAGACACCTGCCTCTAAGTCCTGAGGGGGCACCTGCATGTACAGCAGCACCTGTGTTGTTCACAATGGGATCGAAGTGTGGCTGCTCATTTTTCAGCAGAGCTTTGTGGTGCACCCGCTGCTGCTGTACAGTTAATCTGCTGTGTCCTTCCAGGAGTCATGCTAACATCTTTAATATGGGACAGAATGGCCCCTACCTGGTACTATTCAGTCTGCGCTGCAGCAAGTGACAGTTCACCTGCTGCTTCTGCTACTGCTTCTGCTGGTCTGATGCTGGCCTTTGGGACCCAACGGTGAGCACTGATTCTGCATGCTGCAGACAGCTGATTCTCATGAGTATGACCCTGACCCACTGCCCATTGTTACACAGCATAGCTTGAGTCCTGCCAATTGACTGTATCTCTGTAGGTCAGCTGTGAGCACTGTCTATATACAGGGCTGCAACGGGGGGTGCTAAAGGTTCATGCGACCCAGTGCCAGCTGCTCTCACCTGTCACCCACCATGATCACCCCCCATAATGATCACTTCCTATAGCAAAGAGTGCCTGCAAGCCTCTTAGAAGCTCTTCACTCCATTCATCCAGACTGTGGCAGATTTTACAATCAATCTAGAATTCTCGCAGCAAAGCACTACTTATCAAACAGTGCTTTGCCATGAGAATTTTATATTGGGGGTCATTCCGAGTTGTTCGCTCGGTAAAAATCTTCGCATCGCAGCGATTTTCCGCTTAATGCGCATGCGCAATGTCCGCACTGCGACTGCGCCAAGTAAATTTGCTATGCAGTTAGGATTTTTACTCACGGCTTTTTCATCGTTCTGGCGATCGTAATGTGATTGACAGGAAATGGGTGTTACTGGGCGGAAACAGGCCGTTTTATGGGCGTGTGGGAAAAAACGCTACCGTTTCCGGAAAAAACGCAGGAGTGGCTGGAGAAACGGGGGAGTGTCTGGGCGAACGCTGGGTGTGTTTGTGACGTCAAACCAGGAACGACAAGCAGTGAAATGATCGCAGATGCCGAGTAAGTCTGAAGCTACTCAGAAACTGCTACGAGGTATGTAATCGCAATATTGCGAATACGTCGTTCGCAATTTTAAGATGCTAAGATTCACTCCCAGTAGGCGGCAGCTTAGCATGAGCAAATCTGCTAAAATCCGCTTGCGAGCGAACAACTCGGAATGACCCCCATTGATTGTAAAGTCTGTCACAGTCTTAATAAGTTAAATGCTGAACAAAGCATACAGCATTTAGGGACAGTGGGGGGCCTGCTCCCAAATCCTGCCTGCCACTGTCAGGGTAAGCAGCGAGCTGAGTGCTTTGACTGGTGACAGCCTGCATCTGTGACAAAGTTAGTGGTAAGTATGTATTTAGTTTAATTGCCATTCCAAGCCTGGTCTCTCTCTCTCATTCTCTCTATCTCCTCTCTCCCATTTCTCTCCTCTCCCATCTCTCTCTGTCACCACTTTCTCCCCTCTCTCCCATCTCTATCACCCCTCTCTCCCATATCTCTCTCTTTGACACCTCTCTCCCCATCTCTCTCGCTGTCAGCCCTCTCTCCCCTCTCTCTCTTTCCCTCCCTCCCCCCTCTATCTCTCTCCTCTCCCTGTTTCTCTATTCCCTCCTCTCTGTCACCCCTCTCTCTATCTATGTCATCTTTCTCTCTCCCACCTCTCTCTTCCTTATCTCTCTCTCTCCCATCTCTCTCTGTCACCCCTCTTACTCTCCCCTCCACCCCTCTCTCCCCTTCTCTCTCACCTCCTCTCTTTCCTCTCTCCCCCTCTCCATGCCTTTCCGCTCTTCTCCTACCTCTCTCTCTCCTTCCCCTTTCCCTCCCCTCTCTGTTTTCCCTAGATTTTATTTTTAGAGGAGGAGTGCCAAATCACAACCTTGCCCTGGGAGCCGAATATCCTAGTTTCAGCCCTGCTATATAATTATGTAAGCCTTGTGTGTTTATACACACACACACCATATTATTTTCCTTTTTTTAAAGGGGGGTCTACAAACTCCATCTTGCCTCCAGGCAACTGGGATGAATTTATACCTCTGGGCAAGCCCCTTATACACATTATGCCAGGTAGAGCCCCTTAAACACATTGCACCAGTTAGAGCTCCTTATACACATTACACCAGGTAGAGCCCCTTAAATACACTACATTACGCCAGGTAGAGCCCCTTATACTGTATACACATTATGCCAGCTACTGTAGATCATGGAGAGAGTGAGTGAGAGTGTGTATATCTGTGTGTCTAACTTACAGCATCTTCCTCTGCAGACAGTGCTGCAGCACAATGGATCTCAACCGCATCACAGCCAGAGTAGGAGTGCTCCACATATGTCTCTCTTTCATTTTCTTTTATGACCTAAGCTTCCCTAATATCCCCCCCCCCCCCGCCAAGGGTGTTGCGAGTCAAACAAATTAATTCACTGTACACCATGGCATTTAATTTCACCCCCCCCCCACTCCCAATCTTTGTGACTGAGGGCAGGGTGGGACCTAGTGCTGCTGATGGCTGGGCTCATAACCTGACTTGCTGCTGGACCTCTGAGAAAGTCACTCGAGTACTGCTGCTGCAGCCTGCTCCTCAGTGATCCAGTGCCTGCCAGTGGCTCAGCCTCAGTGACTGTCCTCTCCCTTCCACCCTAACTGTTGCTTTTCATTATGGAAAACACTGTGGGTGGGCCGGGGGCAGGCTGGGAGAGAAGTTATCTATCCAAGAAGATGCTGAGGACACACTAGGGGGAGCTGGGAGGGGTGGGGCCAGAGTGTGATGAAGAACTGAAGCTGCAGTGCTGCCCAGCTACCTATGTTAGAAGAACTAGCCAGGCAATGCAGCTAGCAAGCGGCAGATGGACGAACCACACCAGTGTGGCGGTGGTGCGCCCAAGCAGGTGTTGCCAGCGGTTCTGCACCCACAGTGCATATGTCCTGCATATGCGCTGTGTGACAGGCACCACTGGCACAGCGCTAGTTATGGTCCTGGTGGGAGGGATATAATAAAGGCTTTGAAGATACTGGGTTTCAAATCACTCAGGCACAGTGGTAGATGAAAAACCAACAGTGGTTTATTAAATAGAATGGGTTATAAGTAGAGATGTGTGGCGGGCAATTTTTCATGTTTTGTGTTTTGGTTCTCGTTTCATGCTCATGTTTTGGATCTGGATTGGTTTTGCCAAAACCATCCTTTCGTGTTTTGGTTTTGGATCTGGAGGATTTTTAAAAAAAAAACATAAAAAGCTAAAATCACAGAATTTAGGTTATTTTGATGCTACGGTATTATTAACCTCAATAACATTCATTTCCACTCATTTCCAGTCTATTCTGAACACCTCACACCTCACAATATTGTTTTTAGGCCAAAAGGTTGCACCGAGGTGGGTGTATGACTAAGCTAAGCAACACAAGTGTGCGGCACAAACACCTGGCCCATCTAGGAGTGGCACTGCAGTGTCAGACATGATGGCAGATTGAAAAAATAGGCCACAAACAGCACATCATGCAAAAAAGTAAAAGAGGTGCAATGAGGTAGCTGTATGACTAAGCTAAGCGACACAAGTGTGCGGCACAAACACTTGGTCCATCTAGGAGTGGTGCTGCAGTTGCAGACAGGATGGCACTTAAAAAAACTAGGCCCCAAACAGCACATCATGCAAAGAAGTAAAAGAGGGGCAATAAGGTAGCTGGTTGGCAAAGCTAAGT
The DNA here is from genome assembly GCF_028390025.1 of Pseudophryne corroboree. Taxonomy (NCBI): domain Eukaryota; kingdom Metazoa; phylum Chordata; class Amphibia; order Anura; family Myobatrachidae; genus Pseudophryne; species Pseudophryne corroboree. The sequence goes on along the minus strand of NC_086447.1, from coordinate 540,752,875 downwards.
GACACAAGTGTGCGGCACAAACTCCAGGCCCATCTAGGAGTGGCACTGCAGTGGCAGACAGGATGGCAGATTTAAAAAATAGGCCCCAAATAGCACATCATGCAAATAAGTAAAAGAGGTGCAATGAGATAGCTGTATGACTAAGCTAAGCGACACAAGTGTGCAGCACAAGCAACATGGGACGTGATGGAATTTGCCCAGATGTAATACACGCACATTATTGGTGGCACAGGAGAGCATACCCCTAAACCACACACACAGTGCAAAGCCTGTAAAATTAATTTGAATAAAATAACCCTTTTATTTGGCGCTATTATAATAATATGCAGCTCAGGCGAACGTACCCCTATACCACACAGGGCAAACCCTGTCAAAATAATTTGTATAATAATATAAGTCGTGTATATAACCCTTTTATTTGGAGTAAATAATATAGAGCACAGGACACCACCACTTGACTTATGGCAGCACAAGACACCACCACTGGACGGATGCAGCACAAGACAGCACCACTGGACTGGACTTATATGGCAGTACCCCTGGACTTATATGGCAGTACCTATGGAGATGTACAGCATGTCAGACAATATGGCATGTTAAAAAAATAGTCCCCAAACAGCACATGATGCAAAGAAGAAAAAGAGGTGCAAGATGGAATTGTCCTTAGGCCCTCCCACCCACCCTTATGTTGTATACACAGTACATGCACTCTTTAACAAACCAATCATTTCAGCGACAGGGGCTGCCACACGACTGTGGCTGAAATGAGTGGTTTGTTTGGGCCCCCACCTAAAAAGAAGCAATCAATCTATCCTTGCACAAACTGGCTCTACAGAGGCAAGATGTCGACCTCATCATCATCCTCCGATTCCTCACCCCTTTCACTGTGTACATCCTCCTCACTGAGTATTAATTCGTCCCCACTGGAATCCACCATCACAGGTCCCTGTGTACTTTCTGGAGGCAATTGCTGGTAAAGGTCTTCCCAAGGAATAATTCATTTTGATGAACATCATCTTCTCCACATTTAGTGGAAGTAACCTCCTACGCCGATCGCTGACAAGGTTACCGGCTGCACTAAACACTCTTTCAAAGTACACACTGGAGGGGGGGCAACTTGCAGTTTGTGCAAGGGCCTCCAAATTGCCTCTTTTTCCTGCCAGTATATGTACAGACTGTCTGACATGCCTACTTGGATGCTGTCACTCATATAATCCTCCACCATTCTTTCAATGGTGACAGAATCATATGCAGTGACAGTAGACATGTCAGTAATCGTTGGCAGGTCCTTCAGTCCGGACCAGATGTCAGCTTTCGCTCCTGACTGACCTGCATCACCACCAGCGGGTGGGCTTGGAAATGTTATCCTTTTCCTCGCAGCCCCAGTGGTGGGAGAAATTGAAGGAGGAGCTGTTGACAGGTCACGTTCTGCTTGAGTTGACAATTTACTAACCAGCAGGTCTTTGCACCTCTGCACACTTGTGTCTGCTGGAAAGAGAGATACAACGTAGGCTTTAAACCTCCTTGCACAAACTGGCTCTACAGAGGCAAGATGTCAACCTCATCCTCATTCTCCGATTCCTCACCCCTTTCACTGTGTACATCCTCCAGTTTGTGCAAGGGCATCCAAATTGCCTTTTTCATGCCAGTATACATACAGACTTTCTGACATGCGTACTTGGATGCTGTCACTCATGTAATCGTCCACCATTCTTTCAATGGTGACAGAATCATATGCAGTGACAGTAGACATGTCAGTAATCGTTGGCAGGTCCTTCAGTCTGGACCAGATGTCAGCACTCACTCCGGACTGCTCTGCATCACCGCCAGCGGGTGGGCTCGAAAATCTTATACTTTTCCTCGCAGCCCCAGTTGCGGGAGAAAATGAAGGAGGAGCTGTTGACGGGTCATGTTCCGCTAAATTCCGACAATTTTCTCACCAGCAGGTCTTTGAACCTCTGCAGACTTGTGTCTGCTGGAAAGAGAGATACAACATAGGGTTTAAACCTAGGATCGAACACGGTGGCCAAAATGTAGTGCTCTGACTTTATTCCCCCTTGAATCCAAGCAAAGCGAAAGAAGGGCTCCATCCACAAGTCCCACATACTTTGCGGAATCGCTTCGTCTTAGCTCCTGCTTCAATTTCTCCAGCTGCTTCTGCAAAAGCCTGATGAGGGGAATGACCTGACTGAACTGACTGCTTGTGTGGCAAGTTCGAAGGGTTGGAGAACCTTGCACAAGATGGAAATCATTCTCCACTGCGCTTGAGTCAGGTGCATTCCCACTCCTTTGCCTATATCATAGGTGGATGTATAGGCTTGAATGGCCTTTTGCTGCTCCTCCATCCTCTGAAGCATATAGAGTGTTGTTTCCACCGCATTAATACCTCTTGCTCCAGGTGATGGCAGGGCAGGTTCAGGAGTGTTTGCTGGTGCTCCAGTCTTTGGCACGCAGTGGCTGAATGTCGAAAGTGGCCCGCAATTTTTTGGGGCACCGACAGCATCTCCTGCACGCCCCTGTAATTTTTCAAAAAATTCTGCACCACCAAATTAATTGTATATGCAAAACATGGGACGTGCTGGAATTTGCCAAGATGTAATGCATACACAATATTGGTGGCATTGTATCACAAATCCTCAGGAGAGTGTAAGTGGGGTAAGCCATCGTGCGATTATGTTCCTCAGTTTCCGTAAGAGGTTGTCAGCAGTGTGCCTCTTACAGAAAGTGGTGATGTACAGTGTTGCCTGCCTAGGAATGAGTTTACATTTGAGAGATGCTTCTAGTGGTGCCGCTGCTGTTGTTGCTGCGGGAGGCCATACAGCTACCCAGTGGGCTTTCACAATCATATAGTGCTTAGTCTGCCCTACTCCACTTGTCCACATGTCCATGGTTAAGTGAACAGTGGGTACAACAGCATTTTTTTAGAACACTGAGGACACTTTTTCTGATGTTCCTGTACATTCTCGGTATCGCCTGCCTAGTGAAGTGGAATCTAGATGGGATATGGTACCGGGGACACACTACCTCCATCAATTCTCTAAGTCCCACTGAACTAATGGTGGATACCGGATGCACGTCTAACACCAACATAGCTGTCATGGCCTCAGTTATCTGCTTTGCAACAGGATGACTGCTGTCATATTTCATCTTCCTCGCAAAGGACTATTGGACAGTCAATTTCTTACTTGAAGTAGTACAAGTGGTCTTCCGACTTCCCCTCTGAGATTAAAATCGATTCCCAGCAGCAGCAGCGACAGCAACAGCAGCAGCAGGCGTACCACTCAAGGATCCACCAATGGAATTACGGTTAGGAGAGGACTCCTCAGTCTTGCCAGTGACTTGGCCTGCAGTACTACTGATGTTCCTGACTGAGGAGGATGTTGACGTTGAGGGAGTTGGTGGTGTGGCTTGCAGGAGCTTGGATACAAGAGGAAGAAGAGATTTAGGTGTCAGTGGACTGCTTACGCTCTTACCCAAAGTTTCAAAACTTGACACTGACTTATGATGAATGCGCAGCAGGTGACGTATAAGGGAGGATGTTCTTAGGTGGTTAACGTCCTTACCCCTACTTATTACAGATTGACAGAGGCAACAAACGGCTTGACACCTGTTGTCCGGATTTGTGGAGAAATAATTCCACACCAAAGAGGTGGCTTTTTTGGTATTTTGCCCAGGCATCATAATGGGCTTATTCATCCCACGGACAACAACTGTTTCTCCCGGCACCTGATTTAAACAAATCACATCACCATCAGAATCCTCATCGTCAACTTCCTCCTCAGCGTCAGCAACACCCATATCCTCATCCTGGTGTACTTCAACAGTGACATCCTCAATTTGACTATCAGAAACTGGACCGTGGGTGCTACATCCAGCACTTTCAGAGTGCATGCAAATGGTGGAATGAGCCCTCTGAAAGTGCTGGGAAGCCCACCTGAAAGTGCTGGGAGCCCACCTCCAGTGTTGGGAAGGTCAGGCATCGCAACCACCGACACACTTGGACTCTCCTTGAGGATATATGATACCATCTTAGAACGCACAGTTCTTTGCTGTGCTTTTGTCAGCTTAACTCTTATCATTTTTGTAGCAGGAGGATGAGGGCTTCCATTGTCATGTGAAGCTGAACAACTAGTCATGAACATAGGCCAGGGCCTTAGCCGTTCCTTGTCACTCCGTGTCATAAATAGCATATTGGAAAGTGCAAGTTTCTCCTCAAACCATTTAAATTAATTTTTTGGGGTCTTTTTACTGAACTTTGGCTTTCTGGATTTTACATGCCCTCTACTATCACATTGGGCAATGGCCTTGGCTGACAACGTTGATGGCAGTTCATCATCTATGTCATCACTAGTGGCAGCATCTTCAGCACTAGGAGGAAGTAGTTCTTGATCTTTCCCTATTTTATCCTCCAAATTTTTGTTCTCTATTATTTTTCTGGCCCAGGACATCATTATTTGGATTAAATATTAATAACCACTTTAAATTGAGTAAATAATATACAGCACAGGACAGTACTACTGGAATTATATGGCAGTATCATTGGAATTATATGGCAGTACCACTGGACGTATACGGCAGTACCACTGGACTGGATTTTTATGGCAGTATCACTGGAATTATACGATATTATCACTGGACTTATACAGCAGTACCACTGGACTGGATTTATACGGCAGTATCACTGGAAATATATATCAGTATCACTGGAATTATACAGCAGTTCTGTTGGATTAATACAGCAGTACCACTGGACTGGATTTATATGTCAGTATCACTGGAATTTTACGGCAGTGCCACTGGACTGGATTTATATGGTAGTATCACTGGAATTTTACAGCAGTACCACTGGATTTATATGCCAGTGCCACTGGAATAATACGGCAGTATCACTGGAATTATATGGCAGTACCACTGGACTGGATTTATATGGCAGCATCACTGGAATTATACGGCAGTCTCACTGGAATTATATGGAAGTACCACTGGACCTTTACACCAGTACCACTGGATTTATACAGTAGTACCACTGGGCATATACGGCAGTATCACTGGAATTATATGGCAGTAACACTGGACATATATGGCAGTAGCACTGGATTTATACGGCAGTACCACTGGACATATACGGCAGTACCACTGGACATATACGGCAGTATCACTGTACTTATATGGTAGTATCACTGGACTGGATTTGTACGGCAGTACCACTGGACATATACGGCTGTATCACTGGACATATGCGGCAGTATCACTGCACTGGATTTATATGCCAGTACCACTGGACATATACTTCCAGTATCACTGGAATTATATGGCAGTACCATGGACATATATGGCATTATCACTGGACATATATACGTCAGTATCACTGGACATATATGGCAGTATCACTGGACCTATACGACAGTACCACTGGACTGGATTTATACAGCAGTATCACTGGACAGTGAAAATGGCGGTGACGCACGGCTCCTTATATGGAATCCAAACCCTGTGAGAATCCGCCTGCGGGATGATGATGTTTTGCTTCGTTCTGGTTTCAGAATCAGGTGGGAAAACCCGAGCCGGGCTCGGACTGGATTCATACAGCAGTATCACTGGACATATACGGCAGTATCACTGGACATATATGGCAGTATCAGTGGACATATATGGCATTACCACTGGACTTATACAGCAGCACAGGGACTCCACCACTGGACTGATGCAGGATAACACAGCACCACTGCAATGGACTGGACTTATACAGCTACACTGGACATATGGCAGCAGAGGACACCACCACTGTGACTGGACTGATGTAGCATAAGACACTACACTGGACTGAGCAGCACAAGACAGCACTGGAATCACCACCCCACTTTACCTCCCACACAGACACTGAGGACGGAGACACGTCCTCTTGTTACACTCTCCGGGACCGGAGTGAAAATGGCGGCGATGCGCGGCTCCTTACATGGAATCCAAACCCCGTGAGAATCCGCCTGCGAGATGACGATGTTTTGCTTCATTCTGGTTTCCGTGTCAGGCGGGAAAATCCGGGCTCGGGTAGTGAAGTTCATGGCGGGGGGGGGGGGGGGGGGGTTCGGTTCTCAGGGAACTGAATCCGCTCATCTCTAGTTACTGTATAAGCAGTTGAGCACATTTCTGTATGAGCATGAATAAATTACCTAGAGTGTAACAGATAACACAACACAACTACATAAACAGTATTACTATAGTAAGGCTGATTCAAACACAGTATAGGGGTGAACAGGGACATGTTATGGAGAAGAAACAAACAAACTGAATGTATAGGGGATATGGGGATGAAAAGTACATTTTTAAAATGAGAAATGAGGCATAACTATATTAATTGTCAAAGATCTCTCATTTCCTCACAAAGGCCCAAGGACCTTATTTTAGGAAAACTGCAACTGGCTATGATCGCATGCTGGGGGCCGCCCATCACAGGACAACGCCGTCCAGCATGCAAATGCCCAGCAGCGATGCGATCACTCTAGGCATGCCTTCGTTTTTGATGGAACTTCTCCCAATGCCGCTTTGCCGCAGTCAATCATATTGCGGTTGCATCCTTCCGGGGAGGCGACCGCAATATGACAGCCCGTGCATGTACATTGCCGTCAATGTGCATGCACACTACAGCACAGGTCAGGAGAATGCAAATGCAAAGAATCTCCGACCCTTGCTAAATAAGGCCATAAGTGTACAGTCAAAGCCGTTTCTAGAAGCGGTAGAGCTGTGCGATCACACAGGGAACTCGCCGCGACACCTGCTGGCTGATATTAGCAGCTTTCCCTCCTCCCGCCCATAGTACTGTGCTCAGGGGTGGAGTTTTGCTAGTTGATGCATCATTTAGTAAAACTCCGCCCAGCGAGCGTAGTACTTCAGGCGGGAGTAGGAGAAGCTGCTAATAGCAGTAGGGATGGCCATCGTTATGTACCCCATCTCAGAGGGCCGTTTGCATCGATGGTTGTTGAGGCTTTGGTCCTTCTCTGCCAGGGTTGGGACTCGGGGATCAACTCACCTGCTTCTCGGTCAGTGTATTATTCAGTGGGACAGGAAGGGGTCAGGGGCTGGCATGCTCCTGCTTCTGTATATGTGTTGGGGGGGAGGAGGTTTTACGTAATTTCAGTTTTAGTTACGTTACAATATACAAAGTATCTGAAAGATTGGCATTGAAAACCAACTATAACACTTTACACTGTATTCTGTTCCCCACATTTTTTACACGCAATTGCTAGATCCAGTTATAAAGTGCTTGAAATCTGATCATTTTCCGATCATCACTTTTAGAGGGATTTCCATGAAAATAATTCTAAATAGCATTGTTACTTCTAAATTCTAAATTCCCATTGTTACTACTAGTATAACAAACACTAAAAATAATAAAATAATAATAATAATAATAATAGGTTTCCTAATAGCTCGATTTGATAGTACATACATTCACCATATTTTTGAAACCCAAAGTTGAAATATTCTTGAACTGAGTCCATTTAAAGCTGAAAATTGTTGTAGCTCTGAAAGAAAATCCAAGTACTGTACTGTAGGAGCTTTACATGTACCTGTCATCTGCACACATTGGAGTTAGCATTTGCGCTGTGAAACTACGGTACATGAGAAGGAAGTCCATCAATGCACTGGGAGCCAAATACATCACTGAGTACAATTATTGTGGCGACTTGATGCTATAACTACTTCTTAGTAGTGCCGATTCTTGTGGCAGACAAGTCCTGCAAGGCCACGCCCTTTGCGCAAAATAGCATTTTTTTATGTCTTGGGGGTGCACATTTTTAATGTCTGGGAGGTGGAAATTTTTTGCTATTAGCACTGGGAGCCAAATTGTCAAGAAATGGCCCTGTGCACAGCTCTATAGGTTCCTCCTGATGGTGCTTACACTGCTTAATACTCTCCTGGATGACAATAATTATACCCACAGGCAGAGCTGGATTAAGGGGAAAGGGCATGTCCCCCAGGCGGATCACACTGCTGCATTGCTGGGTTGTGGGCAAACCTCCCAACTGTTCCAATTTTCGTGGGACAGTCCTGTTTTTTGGGACTGTCCCGCTGTCCCACCCACGGGCCGTAGTGTCCTGAGGTGGGGGGGGGGGGCAGTTCGAAGGCTCCTGCGTCTATTCACGAGTGACAGAGGGACAGGGGCATGTCAGCAGCTCACAGAGCGCTGGGCATGCCCCATTCAGTGATGGACAAGGGAGGAGTGGCCTAAATTGTGGCATTCTAAGGCAATGCCCCCTTTTAGGGAGCGTGCGGCGTCGCCGCGCATGTGTCTCGCTTCTGTAATAAAGAAAGTTGGAAGGTATGTTATGGGTGCACTTTGCAACCAATCCCAAACTACAGCAGTCCCATCTCTACTATCTCTCATTGGTCGGCACTAGGCAACTCAGAGAGGCTACGGTACATGCCCATATGTACAGATAGATGTGCCTCTTTGGAAGCATCTATTTGTGCAGTATCCCTAAAATAATTTTTAAAAAGAAGGCAAGTATGCCCCATTGCAATATTTTATATGGTTAAGTTAGCTGACAGATATTTTAAATTACTTAGACTGGCTGCAAACAAAGCAGAATTTTAAATATTGTTACATTTCATTATATAAATACATATAAAACACAGATTAATTAACCAAACTCTCTGGACACAACTGTTTTTACTGCAAACAAATTAAATAATGTCAAGTAGTTGTTGGTTCCTTGTGATGCTTTAATGCAGCGTTTCTCAAATCTGGTCCTCAGGGAACCTTAGCAGGAGGCAAACAAAGGATTTCTACACTGTGTATTCCGAAAGCTTAATTTACAGTAGAAACAAGCAAAGAAAAACTGCTGCAATAAGACTAATAGATAAATTGCTTTACATTAATAAAATATATGATTGAGTCCAGGGGCGGATTGGCCCACCAGGATACCATGACAGATTCCGATGGGCCGGTCCCATACCCCTCCCTCAGCCAGGCCGATTCACACTCAGGCTGGGCTGGCTCACACTGCTTCCAGTACCTGCGGTTCATTGTAACGCAATCCAGAAGTTAGGCTAGCAGGCACTTCCAGGTGCTGTTAGCCATGAAAAGTGGTGAAGCTGTTCTACCAATGGGGGCCCGGGAGAAAGTTAACCAGCCCAGCAGCATCATCTCTCTTCCTCGAGGCCAGCCCGGGAGCAGCAGTACAGCGATGGTCGGGTTCACTACACCCGCTTCCACCTTAGCTCCCGCATTCTCATTGAAATGGCCTGAGCCGCAACTGAGCACTGAAGGGAACCTTGCAGAGAGGTTATTTTTAATTACATTATTTGCATTATCATGATGGTATACGGATTAGGGCGTCCCCAGTCACAGTGTATGGTTTGGGGACTGGACAGGAGCAAGATGTACCTTGTTCTCAGGATGCCTGCTGATCAGGATGCACTCACAGCCAGCCCTGGGACAATCTCTAATGCAAAGTCCTTCAGCCCTATAGCTGTCCAATGTCTGTCCATGATCATGGTGTCTACGTATGTAATGCGGTGGCTACGTATGTAATGTGGTGGCTATGTATGTAATGAGGTGCTATACATGTAATGTGGTGCTAGTCGTATAATGTGGTGCTATATGTGTAGTGCGGTGCTATACCTGTAATGTGGTGCTATTCGTGTTATGTGGTGCTATTTGTGTAATGCAGTGCTATACGTATAGTGCTATGCTATATGTGTAATGCGGTGCTATTCGTGTAATGTGGTGCTATTCATTTAATAATGTGGTGGCTATGTATGTAATCATGGGCATATTGGCCACTGGGACAGATTCTGCTGCGCTGGTCCCCTGTGTCTGTGTTTCACTACTTGTGTGTGCTCCCCCTCCCTGTACTTTGAATCATATTAGGTTAAAAAAAAAAAATCAATAAAATCAGAAGTAGATTAAAACCATGACAGTAGTGTCAGTAGACACTGAAACTGGGTATATCAGTCCTATTCAGTCATATTCAGACGTACAGATGTACATCAGGGTAGGGCATTGTAGCAGCATATGCATAAAGTTGCAGGTAAACATTAGCATAACGTAAAGCAAAGGAGGCCCCAACTGTGTCTATCTCAGAATCAGGACCTCTGAGAAGTGACCCCTCCCTCTTGACAGGCCCCTCACCCTCAACAGACTCCGCCTCCATTAGGAAAGCTTCCATAAATTTCTTGGGCTGGTGTTTGATCCCAATCCACCCCTGATTGAGTCCCAAAGTGTTTGCTTGTTCATAGTCTGAGCTAACAGTATACATATGTGGACAAATTTGTTGGTACTCTTATAGCTCATTGAAACAATGCTTAATTTTTCCTGAAAAATGGCTAAAGTAAAAACTATAAGTTGCCTATAACCACATTTCAGATGGGTACCAGCCCACCGTGAACTTGCCATTACTAACAATACCGTATCTAAAAAAAAAGACCCTGACAACCATATGCCATTACATTTGACCCCCTTTTATTTAAAATTCCAAAGAAAAGCTGTGGTGGCAAAAGAGAGAATGGCAGCTATTCAGTAACAACTTGTCTTACGCCAACAAGACGACAACAACAAAGTTGCAGGGCCAATTGCCCTTCCCAACAGCAAGTGCTAGGTTACAAGTTCTTCCTTCAATACCACAACAATATGGCCTGGACAGAAAGCCTTTGCCTCTGACCCCAGTATGGTGGACTCACCCTAATTGATGTACTGAAGGGAAGCGCACCTACAGACGTGCCAGCCTGCAGATTACAATCTAATTGCGCCAAATGTGGATTGTTTGCCGTGGCTAGCGTGCCTATGAATGTGTGCAGGTACAGCATACACACCCACAACTCATAGGATCACATGGTGTGATGAACTCCTATGAACGGGTTGTGGGCGGGTGCGCATAATTGCAATAAGTGGTGCTGAAGATGTGGGGCCACAGCGCAGCCCAAATTTCAAACAGGGGAGCCACACCTACTGCCACTAACTGTCATCCCAAACTGACTCACTGACAGTCGGTGTAGCTCCCCTATTTGAAATTCGGACCCACTACTCATTTGCTGCTAAGATGAACACGGGCACATCTGTAGATAGCAGTGAGATAGCCACTGGACTACTGTTCTTTCCTGCTAAAAGGTTGACAGTCAACAAAGGGAAAAATAGAGAAGAAGGGAGTTCAAAGAAAAAGAGGCAGAGCCCTGCATAAACTGCACTAAAACAGTTTCCCATCCCATAAACACAACATTCTAATTGGCGGGGGAAAAAAAAAAAATCTGAATTTAGAGGGGAAAGTGTACTAACCAGGGAAAAGAGTGGAGAAGTAAGCCAGTGGAGAAGTTGCTCATGGCATCCAATCAGCATTGATTTAACATTTATCATTTGCATTAGAGATGTGCGGCTGGCATTTTTCGTGTTGTGTGTTTTGGTTCTAATTCCACTTTTGTGTTTTGGTTTTGGCTTGGTTTTGCCAAAACCACCCTTTCGTGTTTTGGTTTTGGGTTTGGATCTGGATGATTTAAAAAAAAAAACATAAATTCAGCTAAAATCACAGAATTTGGGGTAATTTTGCTCCTACGGTATTATTAACCTCAATAACATTCATTTCCACTCATTTCCAGTCTATTCTTAACATCTCACTACTCATAATATTATTTTTAGTCCTAAAATTTGCACCGAGGTCGCTGGATGGCTAAGCTAAGCGACACAAGTGGCCGACACAAACACCTGGCCCATCTAGGAGTGGCACTGCAGTGTCACGCAGGATGGCCCTTCAAAAAAATTGTCCCCAAACAGCACATGATGCAAAGAAGAAAAAGAGGTGCAATTAGGTAGCTGGATGGCCAAGCTAAGCAACACAAGTGTGCGGCACAAACACCTAGCCCATCTAGGAGTGGCACTGCAGTTACAGACAGGAGGGCAGATTTAAAAAATAGGCCCCAAACAGCACATGATGCAAAGAAGAAAAAGAGGCGCAATGAGGAAGCTGTATGACTAAGCTAAGCGACACAAGTGTGCGGCACAAACACCTGGCCCATCTAAGAGTGGCACTGCAGTGTCAGACAGGATGGCACTTAAAAAAAACTAGTCCCAAACAGCACATGATGCAAAGAAGAAAAAGAGGTGCAAGATGGAATTGTCCTTGGGCCTTCCCACCCACCCTTATGTTGTATAAACAGGACATGCACACTTTAACAAACCCAACATTTCGGCGACAGGGTCTGCCACATGACTGTGGCTGAAATGACTGGTTTGTTTGGGCCCCCACCAAAAAAGAAGCAATCAATCTCTCCTTGCACAAACTGGCTCTACAGAGGCAAGATGACGACCTCCTCCTCATCCTCCGATTCCTCACCCCTTTCACTGTGTACATCCTCCTCACTGAGTATTAATTCGTCCTCACTGGAATCCACCATCACAGGTACCTGTGTACTTTCTGGAGGCAATTGCTGGTAAAGGTCTTCCCAAGGAATTTATAATTTATTTTGATGAACATCATCTTCTCCACATTTAGTGGAAGTAACCTCCTACGCCGATCGCTGACAAGGTTACCGGCTGCACTAAACACTCTTTCAGAGTACACACTGGTGGGGGGGCAACTTAGGTAAAATAAAGCCAGCTTGTGCAAGGGCCTCCAAATTGCCTCTTTTTCCTGCCAGTATATGTACGGACTGTCTGACATGCCTACTTGGATGCTGTCACACATATAATCCTCCACCATTCTTTCAATGGTGACAGAATCATATGCAGTGACAGTAGACATGTCAGTAATCGTTGGCAGGTCCTTCAGTCCGGACCAGATGTCAGCTTTCGCTCCTGACTGACCTGCATCACCGCCAGTGGGTGGGCTAGGAAATGTTATCCTTTTCCTCACAGCCCCAGTGGCGGGAGAAATTGAAGGAGGAGCTGTTGACAGGTCACGTTCCGCTTGAGTTGACAATTTACTAACCAGCAGGTTTTTGCACCTCTGCACACTTGTGTCTGCCAGAAAGAGAGATACAACGTAGGCTTTAAACCTAGAATCGAGCACGGTGGCCAAAATGTAGTGCTCTGATTTCAACAGATTGACCACCGTTGAATCCTGGCAAAGCGAATGAAGGGCTCCATCCACAAGTCCCACATACTTTGCGGAATCGCTCCGTCTTAGCTCATCCTTCAATTTATCCAGCTGCTTCTGCAAAAGCCTGATGAGGGGAATGACCTGACTCAAGCTGGCAGTGTCTGAACTGACTTCACGTGTGGCAACTTCGAAGGGTTGGAGAACCTTGCACAAGACGGAAATCATTCTCCACTGTGCTTGAGTCAGGTGCATTATTCATCCTTTGCCTTTATTATAGGTGGATGTATAGGCTTGAATGGCCTTTTGCTGCTCCTCCATCTTCTGAACCATATAGAGTGTTGAATTCCACCTCGTTACCACCTCTTGCTTCAGTTGATGGAGGGGCAGGTTCAGGAGTGTTTGCTGGTGCTCCAGTCTTTGGCACCCAGTGGCAGAATGGCGAAAGTGGCCCGCAATTTTTTGGGCCACGGACAGCATCTCCTGCACACCCCTGTCATTATTCCAAAATTCTGCACCACCAAATTAATTGTATGTGCAAAACATGGGACATGCTGTCATTTGCCCAGATGTAATGCACGCACAATATTGGTGGCTTTGTCCAATATCATAAATCCCCAGGAGAGTCCATTTGGGGTTATCCATTCTGCGATGATGTTCCTCAGTTTCCGTAAGAGGTTGTCAGCTGTGTGCCTCTTATGGAAAGTGGTGATACATAGCGTAGCCTGCCTAGGAACCAGTTGGCATTTGAGAGATGCTGCTACTGGTGCCGCTGCTGTTGTTGCTGCGGAAGGCCATACATCTACCCAGTGGTCTGTTACAGTCATATAGTCCTTAGTTTGCCCTATTCCACTTGTCCACATGTCCATGGTTAAGTTGTCACTGGATAGACCCGCATTTTGTAGGACACTGGTGTCTCTTTTTCTGACGTCTGTGTACATTCTCTGTATCGCCTGCCTAGAGAAGTGGAACCTAGATGGGATTTGGTACCGGGGACACACTATCTCCATCAATTCTCTAAGTCCCACTGAACTAATGGTGGATACCAGACACACCTCTAACACCAACATAGCTGTCAAGGCCTCAGTTATCCGCTTTGCAAAAGGATGACTGCTGTCATATTTCATCTTCCTCACAAATGACTGCTGGACAGTCAATTGCTTACTGGAAGTAGTAAAAGTGGTCTTCGGACTTCCCCTCTGGGATGACGATCGACTCCCAGCAGCAACAGCAGCGGCAGCAACAGCAGGCGTACCACTCCAGGATCCTCTGGAGAAATCCCGGATAGGAGAGGACTCCTCAGTCTTGCCAGTGACTTGGCCTGCAGGACTACGGACGTTCCTGACTGAGGAGGAAGTTGACATTGAGGGAGTTGGTGGTGTGGCTTGCAGGAGCTTGGGTACAGGAGGAAGAATGGATTTAGGTGTCAGTGGACTGCTTACGCTCTTACCCAAAGTTTCTGAACTTGACAGTGACTTCTGATGAATGCGCAGCAGGTAACGTATAAGGGAGGATGTTCCTAGGTGGTTAACATCCTTACCCCTACTTATTACAGATTGACCGAGGCAACAGATGGCTTGACACCTGTTGTCCGGATTTGTGGAGAAATAATTCCACACTGAAGAGGTGGCTTTTTTGGTAGTTTGCCCAGGCATCACAATGGGCTTCTTCGTCCCAAGGACAACAGGTGTCTCCCCCACTGCCTGACTTAAACAAACCACATCACCATCAGAATCCTCATCGTAAACTTTCTCCTCAGCGCCAGCAATACCTATATCCTCATCCTGGTGTACTCCAACAGTGACATCTTCAATTTGAATATTAGGAACTGGACTGTGGGTGCTCCTTCCTTACAATTTTGACTATATAGTCAAAATCGTAAGAAAAGTTAGTGCAGATCGCAAGGTGAAAGTCACCTTGCGATCCCGATTCGATGCCAATGAGCGGTCCTGTGCGGTCGGCATTGCAAGATTAGATAGACTGTGCAGGCAAGTCAATTTTGACTATCTCATAGAAAAGAAAGTCAAAATTGACACTTAGACAAAATCGCACATAGTCAGTATCACAAGCACAGTCATTATGTGCTTGCGATGCCGACTTAGCCCCTGTCGCATAGCCCGAATCTCACCGTGTGTATGGGCCATAAGGGTTTAAATTTTACCCTGCACATTAGGTATACTTGCTCATCATTATCTCATGTATACTGTACCTGCATGCTTTTGCTATTTCATAGAATAAAGCAAGACTGTGAAAACAGAAACATTAGTTTATTCTCCATTCTAAAATGTCCTCAACAGATTTATTGGCACCTCTTATGGTGTGTACACACAGTGAGATTTTTTCTTACGATTTTGAATATATAGTCAAAATCGTAAGAAAAGTTAGTGCAGATCGCAAGGTGAAAGTCACCTTGCAATCCCGATTCGATGCCAATGCGCGGTCCCGCACGTTCGGCATCGCAAGAACAGATAGACTGTGCAGGCAAGTCAATTTTGACTCTAAATATAGAAGAGATAGTCAAAATTGACACTTAGCCAAAACCGCACATAGTCAGTCTCAAAAGCACAGTCATTATGTGCTTGCGATGCCGACCAAGCCCCTGTCGCATAGTGAGAATCGGGCATAGCCCAAATCTCACCGTGTGTATGGGCCATTAGAAAAGATAATAAACAATTGTATTATAGTGATATTTCAAACTGTTTTCTTGAATTAGCATCACACACACATCTTCAATCTTCTAATCAGTAATTCAGCCACATTCTGGTCCTAATGCAGAGTTGAACACAAGTGGCCCTCAATTGCTCCAGCACTGCATGTGCAGAAATAAATGCCTGTAGTCATCATTATCATCATCCTCAGAGCAAACTTACGATAGCCTACACCTGCAACTTGTTGAAGCTGAAGAGCATTACTGCACATACTTCATATTAGTTCCTTTAGGGAGGCTTCAATCCTCAACCAATATGGCCAGCAACCATTCTTCTGCGCATACGCAGTGTTATCTCGTTATTGTGTTAGAACACCACAGTGGGAGATGGATGTCTTCCACTTAGCTCAGTGAGATTCTGCAATTACCGCATTCCATGGCACCTTCAGAGATGCTGATACTACTTGTATCCTGCACTGCTACCCTTATGCGCTCACCAGCTGGTGGTCTGTATGCTCCAATCAAGCTCCGCTCCATGCTAAGAGTCTATAAAAGCTTAACTGTAAGTACGGATGTACAAATCACATTACTGCTTCATAGGCCACCCAATTGGTTAAGTGCTAGACTGTTCATTTTCTCAGGGCATCCCCTGGTGTGTGCCTACACTCTGCCATACCACCACCAGTTGTACACACACACAAATGATACGCCTGGAAATAGGTATATTAATTCTTCATAATGTGATACCATCTTGATGTCCACTCTTTCCTAGATGAGAACATAGTAACATAGTAACATAGTAACATAGTATCTGAGGTTGAAAAAAGACAATTGTCCATCGAGTTCAACCTATTTGTGGTGTCCTATGCATGATGATTTGACTAAAATTTCTGACTGATGCTGCTGTCAGCCATTGCATTTTATCCCTATTTATAGTAACTATAATGCATGACTATGCACCATACCCCTGGATATCCTTATCCAATAGGAATTTATCTAACCCATTCTTAAAGGTGTTGACAGATTCCGCCATTACAACTCCCTCGGGCAGGGAATTCCAAACACGTATTGTCCTTACTGTGAAAAAGCCTTTACGCCGTATTGTGCGGAATCTCCTTTCCTCTAACCTGAGCGAGTGTCCACGAGTCCTCTGTGTTGATCTAACCAAAAACAGGTCCCGCGCAAGCTCTGTGTATTGTCCCCTTATATATTTGTAGATGTTGATCATATCCCCTCTTAGTCTCCGCTTTTCCAATGTAAACATGCCTAGTCTTTCAAGCCTTTCCTTGTATTCCATCGTCTCCAGGCCCTTAATTAGTTTGGTCGCCCTCCTCTGTACCTTTTCAAGCTCAAGGATATCCTTTTTGTAGTACGGTACCCAGAACTGTACACAGTATTCAAGGTGTGGCCTCACTAGTGATTTATATAATGGGAGTATAATACTCTCGTCCCTAGCATCAATACCCCGTTTTATGCATGCTAATATATTATTAGCCTTCTTTGCTGCAGTCCTACTTTGGGTACTACTGCTTAGCTTGCTATCTATGAGGACACCTAAGTCCTTTTCCAGTACAGAATCCCCTAATTTTACCCCATTTAGTAGGTAGGTGTAATTTTTGTTCTTGTTACCACAGTGCATTACCTTACACTTGTCTGTGTTGAAGCGCATTCTCCATTTGGCTGCCCATGCTTCTAATTTAACTAAGTCGTTCTGAAGAGACTCGGCATCCTCCTCTGTATTTATAGCCTTACACAATTTGGTATCATCTGCAAAAATTGACACCATGCTCTCTAGACCTTCTGTTAGGTCGTTAATGAAAATATTGAACAATAGCGGTCCTAATACTGAGCCTTGCGGCACACCACTTAGCACTTCAGTCCAAGTTGAAAAAGATCCATTAACCACAACGCGCTGCTTCCTATAATCTAACCAGTTTTTGACCCAAGTGCATATTGTGCTTCCTAGCCCTGATTCTTGTAGCTTGTATATAAGTCTCATGTGTGGTACAGTATCGAACGCTTTGGCAAAGTCTAAAAAGATTACATCCACGTCTTTACCCTGATCTAGGTTTGCGCTTACTGTTTCATAGAAGTCAAGTAAGTTGGTTTGACAGGATCTGTCCTTCATAAACCCATGTTGATTCCTTTTAATTACCTTATTGGTTTCAAGGAACTTCTGAATACTATCTCTTAGAATACCTTCCAATACTTTCCCCACTATAGATGTAAGACTAACTGGTCTATAATTACCTGGTTCATCTTTACTTCCCTTTTTGAATATAGGCACTGCTTTCGCTATACGCCAGTCTTTGGGAACCATACCTGATATAACTGAATCCTCAAAGATCAAAGATAGCGGTTTTGCCAGTTCAGAGTGAAGCTCCATTAGAACCCTTGGATGAATACCATCGGGCCCTGGTGATTTATTAATCTTTAAATGTTTTAATCGGTCACAGACTATTTCCTCGCTTAAATAAGTACCTATCAGTGTGATATTGTCATTATTGAGTTTGTGTGTCAGTCCCTGAATTGGGTCCTCTCTAGTGAATACTGTTGAAAAAAACTAATTTAGTGTGTCCGCTATGTCATTATCATTTTTGCTTAAGACTCCTAACTTGTCTTTCAAAGGGCCTATACTCTCCTTTTTTAATCTCTTGCTATTAATGTATTTAAAGAATTTTTTGGGATTCGCTTTGCTTTCCTTTGCTACTAGTTTTTCAGTTTCTACTTTAGCCGCTCTTATTTCCTTTTTGCAATTTTTGTTACATTCCTTATAGTGCTGAAATGACTCTGCTTCCCCGTCAGATTTGTATTTTTTAAATGCTCGCCTTTTCTTGCCCATAAGTTCCTTAATCTTTTTGTTAAGCCACATCGGTTTATGATTTTTATTCCCTTTTTTGCTACTCATAGTAATATATTTGAGTGTATTTTTAGCTAGCAGGAATTTTAGTACCTCCCATTTCTCCGTAGTATTTTTTCCTAAAAACAAACCTTCCCATTCAATATCCCTGAAAAATACCCTCATCTTTTCAAAATTTGCTTTGCTAAAGTTTAAAGTCCTAGTTGAGCCAGTATAGGGCTGTTTGTAGAAACTGATATTGAATGTGACCATATTGTGGTCGCTGTTTCCTATGGGTTCCCCTACTATAATACCCGATACCAAATCCTGATTGTTTGTTAATACCAGGTCTAAGATTGCATTGTACCTAGTTGGTTCCTCAATTATTTGGACTAGGTAGTTATCATTTAGTGTGTTTAAAAACAAACTGCCCCTAGCAGTATCACATGAATCGTTTTTCCAGTTTATCTCTGGAACCCCTTCAGTGTGTAAGTGTAAGTGGAGATGCAACTTAGATGCATGCAACTCTCCATCTCCAGTTCTACGCTTGGTTACAGAGAATGCACAGTGCAAAAACACACAACGTACACTCCACCAATGTACATATGTTCAACTCTGCAACAGCCTCTCTGTTTTATCTTTTGTTCTGTAGACTGGTCTACATCTCAAGAGCATCCTGAAAGATGTAGATCAGCCAAAGATGTTATAGCAAATGTTACATATCCATTCACTCAAAGTCAATTATTCCACAGTAATATTACTATTAGTTTGTTTATTGACAAAATATACTTTTTCTTCCATTCATCTACCTCTGCTTATTGGGATGGTTAGCTGAATCTTGAAAGAGGGAAAGGTGCATATCCAAAGGCCAAAACAGTGTGAATATGTGTAAGAATTACATTTGTCTTCTCTTGTGAGACAGATTATTTGAGGAAATGGTGTGCATACAATTTATTATTCATGTACTCGTATGTTTCAGAACAGAGTGACAGGATGAAAGAAATCCGATAAAGGGAGTGGGAGACACAGAAGATAGAATCTAGGAAGTTGCATGTCTGTGTAGAATGCTAATTAGTATGATATCCAGAATAAAGATACCTTATGTTCCTATTGGGAAGCCAATAATTGCGTTTTCATAAAATATAAATATTGACCAAAATGTCTTGAACCTTCGTGCAAATATTAGTAGATAGAATTTACTCTTGATTGTGTGAATGTATTATAAATACATTTTTATGTGAAATGGAGATGAGCAGGGCCTGATTCACACGCTCTATTGATGTCGGATGCAGCTGAGTAATTTTTGCTATTGTACAAGCATCTAGGTCGCACGGAGTATGCATCCAGAGTCCATGCACACAGAGTTGCAGCTGAGATTGAGGCGCATGATCTCAGAAATGTCTTCAGGGTGTTCCTGGTAGGGGGCTGGGAGGTGGCTAATCGGACACACAGAGATGGTCCGTCTTATGGGAGTGTCGCTGAAGTGGTTGCATATACAGAGGCTTAATTGTTCACATTGGCCATACTTAGATGGAAAATCTGCTCCAATAGATGTAGCCACGCTCATCTAACCTGAAGCTTGCCATATTCGCGGCAAGTGTGCCCGCAAGTAGGACGCGTGTGTGCGTCTAAGTATGTGTGCCCACAGGAATACGTGGGTGGTGAACTAAGTCACAGCTCGGTGTACTAAGGCACACGTGCACCTAAGTGTTTCATTTGTGCCCATGCGGCCATACTGCAGGCTGGATGAACGTGGCTACATCTGTACCATAGGGTTCGGGCAAGTTTTGATGGTGCAACCAATGGGTGTATTAAAGATGCACTATGTGGTATTACAGTGTCTAAAGAAGTGGGTGACTCAGTCCTTGGGCATTCAGATGTATGCTTGTTATACACCAGGGGCAGGGCTGGTACTAGCATTGGTATAGTCACACAAAAGACACTAAAGGGTTTGCAGCAGCATTGCTACTCAAAATCAGCCCATTAACTTGGAGAAGTTGTTATAGCACAAAAATGTAAGGGACTGGACTCCAAAAATGAATTTTAAACATAATAAGATGTGTTACTATGCTGAGACTTGTAGTGTCATGCAAAATAAAGAAAACGCAGGTGCGTACTCTAAGCACTAAGAATACTGATAACCAAAACAATTATACACTTTAAAGTCACATTATTATAACCACTAGCTAATTGCCAGAGTAACTGTCATTACGGACAGCAGCTAAATGTTCGGTGAACTTTCATTTTAGACACACAATTGGTAGCTCCAGGTTAATTTTGACAGTGAGTTGCTTCACTGCAATGTGTCTGTCAGCCCTTACGCACCTTCGTAGCTGACGTTCACCTCCCAGATCAATGGCACATGGTGCTCTGCAGTTTCCACGTCGGTGATTCACAATGGGGCCATTTGTCCAGTCACGATACACCTTCACCACAGCAGCATGCAAACAGTTCACAAACTGCGCTGTTTCAGTAATACTGCCACCCTTGGCCTGAAAGCTGATAATCATCCCTTTTTGCTACTCGGATAAATCGCCCCTTTCACCCATGACAGCAACAAGTGATATGTGTGCAGAAGGCCAATCGAACACCTTATCGCAAACCAAGCTAGCGCATGCCAAGTAATGTACTTCCTGGGCTTTGCGCTGCTGACGTCAAATGTAGGAGGTGGTCACAATAATGTGAATTGACCGTCTAATAAACAGCACATGTATGATCAAGAGTTTGAAGCCTAGACCCCACCGCTATATTGATATTATCCTCAACTTTTCTCTGACTGTCTGGATGGTATACGCTGGCATGCGCACAGCATCTATTCACAAGTGACAGAGGGAGAGGGGGCATGTCAGAAGCTCATAGAGCGCTGGGCATGCCCCATTCAGTGATGGACAAAAGAGGCGTGGCTTAAATTGTGGCATCACTGCATAGCCATGCCCTCTTTTTGAAGGTCACACCCATTTTTCAGGAGCGCGTGCGGCTTTGCCGTGTGTGTGTTCCTCTTCTACCTTGAAGAAAGTTGGGAGGTATGCTGTGGGCCAGTCCAACCCTGGTCCTGCTACTTCCTTGCAGCTTTTGCTCCCACGATGCTCTACTGTATGCAGCAGAGGCTGCGATCCATTTACAGCTATGACTTTCCCATAAAAGCGAAAAGGATCGCGGGGTGCATGCGTACACTCTCACTTGCGAATTTCGGGAGCCGGCAGTCAGGCTACGTGTGCTGAGCAGCAAGGCAGTAACAGGACACATCTGTATACAGTATATGAATTACATATGAAAACTTCTCCTTCCACACACTTCAACAGTAAATTATTATAGTTTCAATTTAAGTAACAGAAATAGGTCTTTTCAGGTTCTAACAGTAAAAATAGGTAATTTTAGGTACTAACACCCAGATTAGGTAATTTTAGGTGCTATAGAAATTAATTACATTATTCCCTGGTACATAAAACATAAAAGGAAACTGAAATTTTGAGTGTAATGGAAAGGATTAGAATAATTTAGAACCTTAGAAAAACTGATTTTGAAGCTAATATAGAGTACACACAGGACACCTCTGCATTGATTCTCATGTGTCACAAAAAGATAATTTATCCAAATGGCAGACACTGTAAATAATTCAGATTACCTGACCTCATTGACCTTACTTTACAAAGAAAAATACTATTTATAGGCTACTTATCATTTGGCAAACGGTGAAAAATATTATGAATAGGGACATTTTTCATAATGTTTCTTCCTGACTATGCCCCGACCTTCACATAAGACCATGTTCTTGTTGCGGAAACATAATTAAACTTGAGCACAGCTGCAGTTAATTCATAACCTATGAGGCATTTCTCGTGCATATCTCTTAAATCAAGGCCATCGTCTATTTACATTTTTAAAGTGTTTCTTCCATTTAGACTGTTAAAGGAAAAAAAAGGATTCCCAATTGATGTTCAAAGTGTTAAATAATAGATGTGACCATTATTCTATTTCATTTTGTTTATACCCTTTTCAGACAGAAATTCTGGCAATTACTTCAGTGCCGGGTCATGTTGCCGGGCTCTGTCTGTCACACAGAGAAGCAAATTACTGGGTCCAGAATTTCGACCCGGTAATTTGCAGAGCAAAATGGGTATTTTGTCTACGTGAAAGGATCAACCCGGGTCGTAATTCCCAGGTCTCCAACCCTGGTAAATTCCTCCTGGGAATTTCAACCCGGGTTGACCCTTTCACACAGAAAAAGGACCCATGTTTTTATGAAATTATCGGGTAGAACTGCTTCACCCGGTAATTTCATTTTCAGTGTGAAAGGGGTATTAATAATGAAAATGTGTCAAGTTATTCTAACTGCTGTGTATAATATACATCATTACATTATTATATTATGAACAAAAAGGGTAAAATGACTTATATTTACTTTTTTGTCAAGTCACATCTCTACACTATGATGGGCCATAACTATACACAGTAATAATTCCATTAATACTACAGTATATACTGTATTTTTTTGAGCTGAATGTATTTTGATTAGAGATGTACGGCTGGCACTTTTCGTGTTTTGGTTTTGGTTCTAATTCCACTTTCGTGTTTTGGCTTTAGATTGGTTTTGCCAAAATCACCCTTTCGTGTTATGGTTTTGGTTTTGAATCTAGATGATTTTTGAAAAAAACATAAAAACAGCTAAAATCACAGAATTTGGGGGTAATTTTGCACCTACGGTATTATTAACCTCAATAACAATCATTTCCACTCATTTCCAGTCTATTCTGAACACCTCAAACATCACAATATTGTTTTTAGGCTGAAAGGTTGCACCAACGTTGCTGGATGACTAAGCTAAGCGACACAAGTGGACAACACAAACACCTGGCCCATCTAGAAGTGGTACTGCAGTGTCAGACAGGAGGGCAGATATAAAAAAGGCCCCAAACAGCACATCATGCAAAGAAGAAAAAGAATTGCAATGAGATAGTTGTATGACTAAGCCAAGCGACACAAACAATTGGCCTAACTAGGCATGGCACTGCAGTGGCAGACAGGAGGGCAGATATAAAAAAAGGCCCCAAACAGCACACCATGCAAAGAAGAAAAAGAATTGCAATGAGGTAGTTGTATGACTAAGCCAAGCGACACAAACAATTGGCCCAACTAGGCATGGCACTGCAGTGGCAGACAGGAGGGCAGATATAAAAAAAGGCCCCAAACAGCACACCATGCAAAGAAGAAAAAGAATTGCAATGATGTAGTTGTATGACTA
This sequence comes from Pseudophryne corroboree, assembly GCF_028390025.1. Taxonomy (NCBI): domain Eukaryota; kingdom Metazoa; phylum Chordata; class Amphibia; order Anura; family Myobatrachidae; genus Pseudophryne; species Pseudophryne corroboree. The sequence continues at coordinate 540,729,119 of NC_086447.1, read as the reverse complement.
AGCCAAGCGACACAAACAATTGGCCCATCTAGGCGTGGCACTGCAGTGGCAGACAGGAGGGCAGATATAAAAAAAATGCCCCAAACAGCACAACATGCAAAGTAGAAAAAGAATTGCAATGAGGTAGTTGTTTGACTAAGCCAAACAACACAAACAATTGGCCCATCTAGGCATGGCACTGCAGTGGCAGACAGGAGGGTAGATATAAAAGAAGGCCCCTAACAGCACATGATGCAAAGAAGAAAAAAAGGTGCACTGAGGTTGCTGTATGACTAAGCTAAGCGACACAACCTCCTGGCCCATCTAGTAGTGTCACACAGTGGCTGAATGTTGAGAGTGGGCCACAATTGTTCGGTCCACTGACAGCATCTCCAGCATGCTCCAGTCACTTAAAAAAAATTTTTTTTGCAATTGGTGGACTTATACGGCAGTACCCCTGGACTCATACGGCAGTGTCACACAGCATGGCACTTTTCAAAAACTAGACCCCAAACAGCGCCTCATGCAAAGATGTCGAAGAGGTGCAATGAGGTAGCTGCATGACTAAGCCAAGCGACACAAACAATTCCAACTGGAATTATATGTCCAAATCACTGTAATTATACGTCCAAATCACTGGAATTAATTGGCAAATTCACTGTAATTAGTAATTACTGTATACGTCCAAATCGCTGGAATTAATTGGCAAGATCACTGGAATTAATAATTATACGTCCAAATCACTGTAATTAATTGGCAAAATCACTGTAATTATATGTCCAAATCACTGGAATTAATTGGCAGGATCACTGTAATTAGTAATTATTTGTCCAAATTACTGGAATTAATTGGCAAGATCACTGTAATTAATAAATATATGTCCAAATCACTGGAATTTTATTGGCAAAATCACTGTAATTATACATCCAAATCACTGGAATTAATTGGCAAGATCACTGTAATTAATGATTATACGTCCAAATTACTGGAATTAAATGGCAAAATCTCACTGTCGCCTGCCTAGTGAAGTGGAATCTAGATGGGATTTGATACCGGGGACACAATACTTCTATCAATTGTCTAAATCCCTCTGCACTAATGGCGGATACTGGATGCACGTCTAACACCAACATAAGTGTCAAAGCCTCATTTATGAGGGCTTCCATCATCATGTGAAGCTGAACCACTAGTCATGAACATAGGCCAGGGCCTCAGCCGTTCCTTGCCACTCCGTGTCGTAAATGGCATATTGGCAAGTTTACATTTCTCCTCAGACCATTTAAATTTCTTTTTTGGGGGCTTTTCACTGAACTTTGACTTTTTGGATTTTACATGCCCTCTACTATCACATTGGGCATCGTCCTTGGCAGACGATGATGGTATTTCATCGTTTATGTCATGGCTAGTGGCAGCAGCTTCAGCACTAGGAGGAAGTGGTTCTTGATCTTTCCCTATTTTATCCTCCACATTTTTATTCTCCATTATGTTTCTGGAGTTCTATAACACAATATACGTCACAGGAATGACTGATGGCTCATGGCCAGGACACTACCACTAGTCTGATGCAGCACAACACAGCAACACTGTTAGGGACTTGTTGTTGTTAGTATTATTATTATTATTATTATTATTATTATACTGTAGCAGTGGACATATAGCAGCAGCGTATACCACTGTGACTGCCTGGTCACTGGAATGACTGATGGCCAGGACACTACCACTGGTCTGATGCAGCACAACACAGCAACACTGTAAGGGACTTATTATACAGCAGCACTGGACATATGGCAGCAGAGGACACCACCACTGTGAATGGTCACTGGACTGACTGATGCACAGGACATTAGCACTGGTCTGATGCAGGACAACACAGATAATTATACAGCAGCACTGGTCATATGGCAGCAGATTACACCACCACTGTGACTGGTCACTGGACTCACTGATGCCCAGGACACTACCACTGGTCTGATGCAGGATAACACAGCAACACTGTAAGGGACTTATTATACAGCAGCACCGGACATATGGCAGCAAAAGACACCACCACTGTGACTGATGCAGCACAACACAGCACCACTGGACAGCACTGGACATATGGCAGCAGAGGACACCACCACTGTGACTGATGCAGCACAACACAGCACCACTGGACTGATGCAGCACAACACACCACCACTGAACTGATGCAGCACAACACAGCACCACTGGACAGCACTGGACATATGGCAGCAGAGGACACAAGCACTGTGACTGGACAGATTCAGCACAAGCCACGGACACTGAGAGAACGGAGACACATCCTCTCTGTACACTCTCCAATGCTGGAGTGAAAATGGTGGGGACGCGTGGCTCCTTATATGGAATCCAAATCCCGCGAGAATCCGACAGCGGGATGATGACGTTTTGCCTCGTTCTGGTTTCGGAGTCAGGCGGGAAAACCCGAGCCTTGCTCGGAACCGGACTCGAATGGTGAAGTTCGGTACGGTTTGGTTCTCTGAGACCAGAACCCGCTCATATCTAATTTTTTTTTTGTATAATCTGTTTTTATTTAAGTACAACATAGCAGTATAAAGATTGCATCACATTTTGACAGATAAGGGGAAAAGTCTTCAGGGTACAAACGAAGGTCTAATACATCATTGCCTTGAAGAGTAGAGAGGCATAACATCCCCATTGCTGGGGGGTTAGTATAGGCATTAGCGTAAGTAAGTGTTTACATGGCATTCGTCTGGTATCCCTTCGTCCTCCATCCATACTATATTTTAGTTGCAATCTCTGATGGCATTGTATAGAAACTATAGAGGTAGGAGAGGGGAGAAATGGGAGGAATGGTAGAGAGAAAACAGAGTGTGACCAAACTAGGGGGGGACAGTTGAGTTGTCGAGGGGGGTGGGGTGCAGACTATTCGTCCGATCAATTGTGCGTTGAGATCATTTGGCAGCATAGACATAGTCCTTGTAGTCCTTAGAGGACACATACTCTATCCAGGGCATCCACATGGCCATGAACTCCGATAGTTTATCTCTGGAGACCAAGAGAATGTTTTCCATATTCATGTAATGATTAATTCTTTAAACCATAGTTTCCTAGTGGGTGGGAGTTGTGATCTCCATAGTGTGGGGATGATCGCCCTCGCTGCATTAGACAGGTGCCGGAGCAGCGACGTGTTATGTTGAGCCAGAGAGATAGAGGAATGGGAGAGTAGCCAGAAGGCTGGGTCTGTGGGGACAGGTGTATGAAGTATACCTTGGGAAGTGGATATAATATCCTTCCAGAATGGTTTTAGTAGGGGACAATCCCACCAGATATGCATCAAGGTGCCTGTAGCGCCGTGGCATCTCCAGCATCTGTCAGGTACTCCAGGGTACATGAAGTGGAGGAGAGAGGGATGCCTATACCATCTCATTAAGAGCTTGTATTGGGTTTCCCTAACTTGTATGCAGACTGAGCTTTTGTGGGATTTAAGAAAGATCATCTGCCAGTCTTTATCTGTCAGGGAGATCCCGAGGTCTCTTTCCCAGGCCAGTTTAAAGGGTACGGGTGTCTGGGCGTTTGGGGTCTGTAGTAGTTTATAAAGTGAGGAGATAGCATGCTGGGGGGGGCTTGTGGCGACACACATCCTCTCAAACTGTGTTAGCTCGCGTGAGGCTCGGAGATACCTATGCTCCGAATGCAAAAAGTGTCTGAGCTGTAGGTACTTCCAAAAGTCACGTTGTGGAACTTCCCATTTTAGCCGTATGTCTGAGAATTGCTTGACTCCTGTGGAGGTGGTCATCTGACCCACTCTAAAGAGGCCCTCGAAGGCCCATTCGCGGAAGTGAGAGGGGGTCAAACCGGGCTGGAAGTCGGGGTTTGCTAAAAAAGAGGTCAATGGGCCAAAATCGGAAGAGAGGAAGGGCCAGCGGCGCGCCTTTTTCCAAAACAATAGGGTCGCCGTGATGGTTGGGAGGGGGAAGGGGGTTTAGGCAGGGACGGGAGCCAGGGAAAGATCTCTGGGAATTGTTGCATATATAGCCCCTCTATATCCACCCATTGCTTCGTTTCCCGACTCCTCGTCCAGTCCAGGACCCTATTGAGCATTATTGCCCAATAGTAGCCTTTGACGTCAGGTAATTGGAAACCACCGTTTCGGGTGGAGCGGATCATAATGGTTCGGCTTATTCTTGGTCTTCTCCGCGACCAGATAAATTGTTGTATTAACAGTTGGATGGATCTGAACCAGAAGTCCGGAATCTGTATGGGGAGGGTCTGCAATTTGTAGAGTAGCTTGGGGAGGGTATTCATCTTTACAACGCTCACCCTTCCCAGCCAAGAGAGTGGTTTGAGGTACCATCTGCTATAGTCAGCCCTGAGTGTTCTAAGGAGGGGGGTGAAGTTTAAGGTATATAAGTGGGATAGGTCATTTGGCAACTGTATTCCCAGGTAAGACAGATGAGAAGTGTTCCAATTAAAGGGGAAGGAACTTTTAAGTTTGGCTACGGTTTCAGGTGGAGAGGAGATATTCAAGGCGCATGATTTGGACATATTGATTTTGAAGTTGGAGAGTGAACCAAAGTGGGAGAGCTCTCGCATAAAGTGGGGGAGGGAGGAGGTCGGGTGCGTTATTGTGGCTAGCAGGTCATCCGCGAATAGGGAAAGTTTGTGTTCTGTATCGCCAATCGTCAAGCCCGTAACACCGTCATTGGCCCTGATGGCTATAGCGAAAGCCTCGATACAGAGAACAAATAGTAGAGGGGATAGTGGGCATCCTTGTCGTGTCCCATTACCTATGGGGAAAGGGTCAGACAATGATCCGTTTACTCGTACCCGTGCTGTAGGGGATCTATAGAGGCTCATTATCCTGTTAAACATCTGGGAACCCAGTCCAATATGCTCCAGCACAGACCTCATAAAGCCCCAGCCAACTCGATCAAAAGCCTTTTCGGCGTCAGTGGACAATAACACTGTGGGCTGGCTGCCCCGGGACGCGATATGAATCAAGCTCAATACCTTGGTGGTATTATCTTTGGCCTCGCGGCCCGGGACGAACCCCACCTGGTCGCTATGGATCAAGGAGGGCAAGAATGTGTTCAGTCTGATTGCCATTAATTTCGCAAAAAGCTTAACATCAACGTTTAGGAGCGATATGGGTCTGTAGCTGGAGCACACCGAGGGGTCCTTGCCAGGCTTAGGCAGCACGGAGATATGCGCCTCCAAGGATTGTTTGGAGAAGTGAGTTTTTGTGGATATTGAGTTAAAGGCCTGGAGGAGGTAAGGGGATGTGAGGTCCCTGAATTGTTTATAATAGGTGAGAGTGAAGCCATCTGGTCCTGGGCTCTTACCAGTCGGGGTCATGGCCAGGGCATTCTCCAATTCTTGTTGGGTGAAGGGTAGTTCCAAAGTCTCTCTGTCCAAAAGGGACAGGACGGGGTAGGACACCTTTTCTAGGTACGCCTTTGCCTGTGCTAAATCGCACGGAGAGGCGGCATTATCCGGTCGATTTTCTAGATTATATAATAGGGAGTAGTACTGTTTGAAGCTTGCCGCAATTTCTGGGGTTTTGAATCGGAGGTTGTTCCCAAGATCTTTTACATTGTTGATAAACAGGGAGGTACGCTGGGCTTTGAGGGCTTGGGCCAAAAGGCGTCCAGGTTTGTTACCCCACTGGTAGTATTTAGAGTTACATTTTCGGACAGATAGTTGGATACTGTCAGTAAGGGTTTTCTTTATTTGGGCCCGTGTATCTAGAAGAGTTAGGTAATCAGACTCCGATAGGGTTGATTTGTGTAGGGACTCAAGGTAGTGTAGTTGGTCTAATAGTTTGGTGAATAGTGCTGACTTCTGTTTCTTCACAAATGTCCCCAACTGTATGAGTTTGCCTCGTATGGTGCATTTGTGTGCTTCCCATAGGGTGATTTTTGAGATATCTTCTGTGTCATTAATGGAGAAGAATTCAGCCAGGGCTTTTTCTATTTCGCCCCTGCAGTACTGGTCTTGCAACAGTGATTCATTGAGACGCCAGGTCCATTGGCCTGGGGTCGTCTGCGGGGTCGAGAGCGTCAAGTATACAGGGGCATGATCGGACCAGGTTATCGGGCCTATGTAGGAGTCTATCAATAAGGGGAGATGTCTGTGATCTAGAAATAAATAGTCGAGGCGGGAATATACTTTGTGTGGAGGGGAGTAGAAGGAGTAGTCTCTAGTTGAGGGGTGAAGAACCCGCCAGGAGTCGGCCATTTGGAGGTCATGGAACAGTCGTCTAACCTGTCGGTATTGGCGCTGTGAGGTCCGGGGGGCGTTGGATGATGAGTCCAGTGATGGATCCATTATCCAATTCAGGTCTCCTCCGAGAACGGTCACACCTGAAGGGAGTGGTTCAATTCGGGAGAGTGCATTGCGGAAGAATGGGACCTGATCCTTGTTTGGGGCGTAAATTGCAATAAATGTGTATGGACAGGAGCCTATTTTACAACGCACCATCAGAAGACGGCCCGGGACCAGTTTATGGACTGACACATCTGACAGCTGGAGGGTCCTGGAGAACACTATCGCCACACCCTTTGATTTAGAGTCTGGGTTGTTATTGTAATAAGCCTGAGGGTAACGGTAGTTAGTCAAAGGGGGGTTCTTAGCTGAAATTTTAAAGTGTGTCTCCTGGACCATTGCAACATCTACTCTATCTGCCCATAGGGACCTCAAAAGGGATGATCTTTTCTCCGGTACATTAAGACCCTTCGCATTGATTGAGGCGACTTTAATTTTGCCTGCGGACGTCATGGGGGATAAGTGTTATGGTGGAATGCGTTGAGTCCAGAATGGTCAGGGAAAGAGAGGAAAGAGGGATAGGAAAGAAGAAAAGGGGGACAGAGCATGGAAAAGAAAAGATCAATGAGAACATTCAAAAAATAGTCAGAAAAAACCCGCATTGGGATAACCATTCCGTCTAAGGGTTGGGTATCCAAAAGACTAAACAGCCAGGGGCGGGTGTGGGGCGAGCAAGGGAGCCACCGCCGAAGGCATAAGGAAAATGAGAGAAGACATCGCATTAAGCAAAATACTTACATAAGCTGAACTGAGTGTATATAATAAACTATAAACCTTATACCTCGTCAACAAGAGGAAATCTTCAAATAATGAGAACTGTAGTAAGTCTCGTATTAATTGAACAGAGAATAGTAACATTAATCAATGACCCGAAACATGTGGGGGAAGTGAGGCCGGAACCTCTGTTACAGTCGGGAGTCACATGAAGGTTCTTCAGTATTAATGGGATTGCGTTGCAATCCATGAACCGTCATACTTTGTAACCTGTAATAACATTCAAAGTGGGACTTGGACAAACAGAGGGTCTAGATTAACCGTTCAGGAGACAGGTGATTCCTTGTTGGGAGAAGGACTGTTAGCGCCCTTTCCTCCACCTCTTCGCACCACCTGCCAAGGCGGTCCCAGGTTCAGGGGTTGGAGGGATGGCAGCTCTGGGATAGGGAAGTCCCAATCGCGTAGGTCGGGTTTTGGTATGCCATGTCCCGTGCAGAACTCTGGGAGGTCCGAGTAGGAGTTGAGAGTATGGGTTTTTCCAGATGAGGAGACCTGTAGGCTGAAGGGGAAGCCCCACCGGTATTTCAACTGACGTTTGCGGAATTCTTCCGTCAGGGGTTTAAGAGCTTTTCGTTGTTGCAGTGTGTGCCAGGACAGGTCTTGGTAAATTTGTATCACGGAGCCGTTGAAGTCCACCCCATCAAGTTGGCGGACTTTGCGCATGATATCCTCTTTTTGGGAGAAATAATGCAATCTGCATATGACATCACGAGGTCTATCCGTGGAGAGGCCCCTTGGTTTCAGGGCACGATGCGCCCTGTCGAAGGTGATGTTATCATTGGGGTCGTTGCCCAGGATCTCGTTGAAGATCTTCGTAAGGGCGTCGATCAGCCCCGCTGGAGGGACCTCTTCCGGTAAGCCCCGTACGCGGATATTATTCCGTCTCCCTCTGTTGTCCAAATCTGTCAACCTCAGCTGTAGGGAGCGGATCTCCGATGATTGGGTTTCGATAACAGTCGTCAGTGATTTCAAAAATGTATCTGAGGAGGTTTGGTGGTCTTCTAGGCTTGATACCCGTTCAGATATGTGTGTAATGTCCTGTCTCATGGCAGCTAGCTCACGTCTCACCGTATCTTGTAAATCTTGTTTAGTGGGTAGGGTCTTCATGTAAGCCAATATGTCTTGCAGATCCTTGCTACCCGATGAAAGCGCTTGCGGTGTATCCGCGTTTGGGGGAGATGGGTGGTGGGCCGGTGAAAGTGATGGGGGTGCTGCTGCACGGGGATTATCAGTTGGAGCGGGAGAGGTAGGTTGTAGAAAGGGCCTCATTGCAGATTGCGACATGTTCCCCCGGAGAGTCGGTTTGCCTGTCTTCTGAGAAGATTTCTTATTCTTGGGCATCGCTTGAGTAGCTTGATTTCCCTATGTCGAGTTGACGAGATAGCACATAATCACATGTTTATCAGGTAAGTGCCTTCAGCGGTATGGTTCCCCGTGGGTTGGCTTCAGCATCGATGGTCGCGGCAGTTATCTCAGGTGCATTTCTTATAACGTCGCAGGCTCTGAGATGTCGAGGTGGGACCATTTAGTATCTTTTATATAAGCTGAGATATTTTCCACCAGTAAATTACTTCAGGTAACCACTGGGGGGAGCCCTTGGCATGGGTTTGGTTATGGAGCCAGTGGTTTGATGAACCCTGGTGCCTGCAATGTATCTAAGTGGAGTCTCTGGATTCTAGATGAGGGCTAGGCCGTAGCCTGTAGGAGGGAGGTGAGGATCTCTTCTAACTCTAAAGTCCGACCGCGGAGGCAGAGGAGTGGTGAAACCCCTTTAGCAGCTAGACGGGGGTGAGATGGTGAGGGGAGTGTGCTGACGCGTGTCCGGCGGGGCCGCGAGGCAGCGGTCCCCAGCTAGGGCTAGTATCTGGGATTGCAGCGGGTCCCGGGGTCTGTGCGGCGTGTGGCAGGAGAGGGTGACATGTCTCCCCCTGAAGATGATCCGGCGGCCGAGCGGTCAGGGCGGGTAAAGTCTCCGCATCTCGGAGCTGCGGGCGGGAAGCAGCGGTTCAGTGTGGGCAGTTGGTGTGGCGATCGCGGGGCTGGCTCCGGTTATGGAGCAGACTCACCGCTGCAGGTAGGGTCCGTCACTGGGTCCTATGTGCTGGTCCCGATGGATGCAGGGAGGGAGGGAGGCCCGGTCTCAGCGGGGTGCCCGTGTGCGCCGTGCGGGTTCCTCCGGCTTCCGTTTCACTCCAGGCCCCGGTTTCCGTCCGGGGAGGTAGGCCGCAGTCCGCAGGAGCGCTTAAAAGCTCTCCCCGACTCCGCGGGCTCCCCAGATGTCGGCAGCAGGGTCAGGAAAGCTTATGGGGTGTTTTGTGGCTTGATAGGGGTGTTGAAGTAGGGGGTAAGGAGGCTTTATATGTGCCGTTTAGGGAGAGCTGTGGTGTTGCACTTCTGCTCAGGTTGCCAGCCAAGCCACGCCCCCCATATCTAATTTTTATATGTGTCAGACTCAATATATAAACATACATATGCTTTTTCTGCATACATCTTTTTCAACACAAATTTGGTGTATCCAATTTAAAGGAGCCCAACACACCTACAATTGTGTATTTTGGGACAACATTCAGAGGTAAATTTGTAACTGTTCAGACCATGATGCAATCTACAGACTGCAAATAAATACTGTATAAGGCAAGACAGTGTTAGAGAGACAGGATCCAGAGTAGCAAGAGCATGAAAATTCTAGTATATGAACGCTATAACCATGATGGCATTTCTGTGATATGTGACTTATGTAGCTGGCATGGCGCCAGTGAGAATTAAGGAATTTACTATACTGTAAATTACATTTCTGACATATACAGAAACACAATTTAGACAACTGTATAAAGAAAGGATATGACGCTTTCTAGTAGAGTCTGGTCCTCTGTGTAGGGTTTTGGCTTACCCTCTGTGTCATCCCTCCTCTGGCTCCCATGCCTTCTAAGGACAAAATGTGTAGGCTCACACCCAATAGTTTTTTTTACTCCATAGCAGTTTGGGGTTATTCCATCAAAAGCTGTGGGCTAGTGCCTTCCCCTTGTCCCATGATCCCTATTTTTAAAAATCCAAGCCTTCCTCCAGGCTGCATGCCTCAGGATTTTCAGGACTTCACTTGAATCTTTTACACTCCGTCAATCCTCTACGAATGTACTTGTCACCATGATTTTTGTGAAGATTACCTTCTCTGGATCTACAATCAAAGATCCACAAGAACTGCATGGGAGTGAGATTTTGGTGAGGTCCCAGATGTGGAGGAGTGGACAGAACGCATGGAGAACACCTCCATGAGCTCCATATGTACAGTATGAAAAGAAAAGATAACAGCTATAAGCTATTATTCCATTGTTAATATTTTGGAATTTTCTCCAGACATCCTGCATTCATGTTGAAAAGGTTTTAATATGAACATCACCTTTCTTCAAATTTGGGGGCAATTCCTTACGCTTTTATCTCTATGGCAAGACATAAGGAGTTTGCAAATTTAAATATTGGCATCCCACTTTCTCTCAAATACTTCCTCCTCCCCCTGAATGCCCCTAGTGCTACTCCTTATCGAGTCAAATTCATTGAACACATTCTCTCTACTGTCACTTGTCTATTTGTGACCTCTTAATAGAAACATTTTTTTCCCCCAGCCAGCCATTCAATAAAATCTAAGTTATGGGATAATTATCAACAGGAGTTCAGGACAAGCATCCTAAATAATTCTACCAAATCACTTCTGAAAATATGGTAATCATGGGCTCAATATAGTAACAATCAGATTCCTTTCTTTTGGCCGTAGACAGATTCATATTTGAATGGTTATTTGTCTTCCTTTTTTTGTTTTTTTTGTTTATTGCACAAGCTAAGCCCTCTTGGATTACTCCATTCTCCCTCCCCTTCTTCTTGCAGTGTGCCACTTCTCTCCCCTCCTTCCTTTTCCTCTTGTATTTTTTAAAAACCTGGTTCCATCCTTTTCCTTAGTAAATCGTGTTTCTGTTAGTCCTGTGACTATGCCTTATTGTTTGCATTGCTTTTATTTATTGCTGATACTGAATCTTGAAAATAACAATAATAATAAAAAGACAGAGATGACAGAAAAACCCACAACTGCATTCAGTACAAATACAAAAATAAGAAGTAGCCTGCTGTTACTAGCAATACAGAGGACTAAAAGCCTTAGATAAAACTGCACAACATATGCACCCCCTGTACAGTCGGTGCTGATTTATGAAACACTTCTTTAAAGAACTGTTTTGGAGCAGCAAACATCATTACTACTACTGTATATATTCTGCTGTATTCCCATGAGATGCAAGCATACTGTATGCACTGTTACTTTACTCTATAAATAAAATCTAACATGTGTAATGCACAGGGCTGTTTCTAGCCAATTTGGCTCCCAGTGCGAGATTTAAAAATGCGTCCCCCCCATGACATAAAAAATGTGCCCCCCCCCCCACACACACACACGCACCTAGATAAAAAAAAAAAAAACTTGCGCGCGCACCCGGCAAGGGGGCGTGGCCTCATATATATGGGTGTGGCCTCATCTGAAAAGACTACCTCACAATCCAGTTTTTGACCCTGCTCCAACAGATCACGACCACCACAGGAAAAAAAAATTCTACCATATTAAGCCCCACACAGTAATGCCCCCTGCACCATATTATGCCACACACCGCAATGCCATTGATACATTAAATCCCCACACTATGGCAGGCAAGAGTCCCCATTTCACACATTACGGCAGGTGTCCCCATTTTACACATTGAGAGAGAGAGAGAGAGAGAGAATACTCACAGAGGCGATTACCGCTCTTCGGCCCGCCTCACCAGTCGCTCCTCGCGCCGGCCTTTCCCTCTTCCTAACTTGAATCCCCCTCTGTACTCCGCTGGGGGGGGGGGAGTTTCGCGGAGTGACGGGGTTGTGTCGTGACGTAACGAAGCAACCGCGTCATTCCGTGAAACTCCACCCCCCGAGCGGATTACTAGGGGAGAAATAGGAGGGGGAAGCAGGGAGCCACAGTTAGTGCCGCGGCGGGCGCCCAGTGCGGTTGCACTGCTCGCCTGCCCCAAGAAACGGCCCTGGTAATGCATCCCCAAGGAAGCCTCTGCTAAGCTAAGTAACAGTAAGTAAAGTCAGAGCTCTGTCCCAGAAACTTGGGCATCACTGTTGGTGTAGTGGTTGGCGTGACTGCCTAACAGCACTGAGGTCTTGGGTTTGATTCTCAGCAAATCCCTTACTGTACATGTGTAGGGAATATAGATTGTAATCTCCAATGGGACAAGGGCTGATGTGGATGGCCAAAATATTCTCTGTAAAGTGCTGCTGACTGTGTCTGCTATGAATAATAATAATAATAATTATAATAATAATAATAATAATTATAATAATAATTATTATTATTGTGTATTGTATTTATATGGCACACAAACAGTCCGCAGTGCCTTACAGAGTACAATACATAAACAGAAACAGTATAAACAAAACAAGAATAAAGTGACTTACAGTAGAGAATATTGCAGGACATGGTTAAGGTATGTAAACTTTACTGCAGCAGCAAATATAATACCCAAATGAGTAGTGGGGCAGCAAAACACAAATATTTGGCGCAATTGTTGGTAGGGATGTCTGAACTTGTTCCCTCTGAACTTTTCTGATCCGAGGGAATCTGAGCGGCGGCTTGGGTCTTCCCGCCGTGCTCGGATTCCAAATTGAGGCAAAACCTCATCATCCCAGCATCGGATTCTCACGGGTTTTGGATACAACATAAGGACCCTGCAGCTGTGACTCAATGCCATTTCACAGCAGATGCCAGAGAGGGAGCACATCCACTAGACTGTCAGGGTATTATTATTATTATTATTATTATTAATTAATTGCAAACACTGCACACAGCCCAGAGCTCCTCCTAAGGGCAGCATTATTTATTTTTATTTTAATGCCATTATTATATTAATTAACCCTTTATTGGTGCACACTGGTGCATGCCGCCAAAACTATAAGCGCAATGATTTGCAGCAGTTTGTAAAAAAATGAAATATAAAAACCCCCCAAAAATGAAAAATACTAAAATAATAACAAATCTTGTGTGTTTTCAGGGCCAGGCCATGCCCCAAAACATTCATATTTAAAAGCACATTGACTCATCCATGGTGGGAGTTGTCATTTCTGAGAAAAATAAAAACTTTTTTTTAAAACATGTGTGGTGTAGGTGCTTTACCCCACTGCCTTTGCATAATATGAGAATGATTCCACAGGCCATACCCCACAGCCTTCACATAATAAAATCACTATGACTCTGCTGGCTGTACCCCACTGTGTTCACATATTATATAAGTACTTCGACTTTACAAACCGTACTCCACTGCATATTATAAGCACTGTCAGTCTGCAGTGTGAGTTATCATTATTATAATCACTGTCAGTCTACAGTGTGAGTTGTCATTATTATAAGCACTGTCAGTCTGCAGAGTGAGTTGTCATTCACAATAAAATTAAAATATATAAATACAATCAAAACATTTTTTGGTACACCTGATGTGTGGTGTAAGTGACTCTGCAGTCTGTACCCCACTGTGTTCACCCAGGGCAGTCATCAGGGGGAGACTGTTGGGACTGGAGTCCTGGGCCCTGACAACTGAGAGGGCTTGTCTGCCAGCAGAGTTAATCTTTCCACTCACCCAGCACAAGATGCTAGCGCTGGCCACAGAGTGACATCATCACACATCTATGTCTATGCCCCCTCCCCACTCTGTGTCTCTGCTTTTCCATACCTGTGTCCATATATCTTTCTGCCACCTCCCCATAAAGAGGCAGAATGTCTCTGCTCCCCCATGTCTGTGTCTCTGCCTCCACCCCACATCTATGTCACTTCCCCCCACCATATCTATGTATCTGCTCCCTTCCCATAACTGTGTCTCTGCCCCCCATGTCTGTGTCTCTGCCCCCCATGTCTGTGTATCTACCCCTCCCCACATATGTGTCTCTGCACCCTCCTCACATATATGTCGCTGCCCTCCAGCATATCCAGCATATCTGTGTCTCTGTAACCCCTGGCTATGGGGGGAGGAATTGAAAGAGTTGGGGAGCCCTGCCTTTTCTTTTGTACAGGGCCCCATGATTTCTGATGGCAGTCCTGCGTTCACATAATATAGAAGTACTGTGAATCCACAGGCCGTACCCCACTGTGTTCACATATTATAAGCAAAGTCCGTCTACAGTGTGAGTTAACATAAATAAATAAATAAAATATATTTTTTTGTACAACTGGTCTTTGTTCATTGATATGGATAATGATCAGTCAAGAGAAGAACAGAAGTAGCAACAAAATACTAGAGTTGTAGCGGCTGTCAGTCATGATAGTACAGCATCTACTAAATGTGGTTTTGGGTGCAGAAAGTTTAGGATAGGACACCTAAAGTCAAATTTTTTACACTGTTAAAAAAAGGGGTAGAGGTGTCACCTTAAAGAGCAACAAATCAGTGCCCCCCAAAAAAAGTCTCAAACTGTGTGTTCACAAATCCCTGAGGAGAGCCTTGGGGTTTTCACTTTGGATATGTGTAAGTCTGACATTTCTCACACTGTCCTCGTTGAGAAGCCTTTTTCCTCCTTCCACAATTTCTTCACCATCTGCAAATGTGGGGAGCAGTTAAAAAAAAGATGGTGATGAGGAGATAATAGAAATTAAGGATGCAGGTGTGGAAATGTAACAGGATGAGGAGGACATTTGTGTACTACTACTATCTGACACTAATGAGGAGGATGAGGATCTTGATGATTTTTTTAGTGTAAGTCAGTCACCAGAGGCAGCAGTTCTTGCCAGTGATAAAAAAAAGCCATTGTGATGTCTGGACATAAGACTAAAAATGCTACATCTTGGGTGTGGAATTAAATCCTGACAATGTTTCTGAAGGCATCTGATCCATTTGTGAGGCCATAGTAGAGGTAGGGACATTAACCATCTAAATACCACCTTCATGTTACATCATTTGCGGTGAGTTCATGAAATTTATTTTACAAAATTATAATGAAATTAACACCCTCATCATCAACCTCCTCATTAATGATCAGAGGTAGTCCTCAAAAAAAAATGTTTTGTGGGGGCCCAAACAAACCAAGCACTTCAGCCACAAAAGTGGCAGTCCCTGTCGCTGACATGTTTGGTTTGTTAAACTATGCATGTTATTTTTAATATCCAAGATAAAACTGGGAAGGACTATCTTGCACCTCTTTTCTTTTCCTTATAGGCTGAATTTTTGGGGGGCATTAGGGACAGTCTTTGCATTACTAATTTGCAACACATTTTCAAACAGATACACATGCTGTGTGTTTGTGCCACTACTTTGCTTCTTAGTTTAGCCAGACAGCCTTAGCCAATATTGATGAAGAATATTGTGAGCTGTGAGGTGGTCAAAAGTGGGTGGAAATGACTGAAAATTAATGTTATTGAGGTTAATAATACTATATGAACAAAAAAAAGGTCCCAAATGATGTGATATTAGCAGTTTTTATCAATTTGGAAAAAATAATAATAATACAGATCCAAAACCAAAACATGTGAGGGCGGATTTGGTTGACAAAACGAAAACATAAAGTTAATACAGGTCTAAAACCAAAACACAGGGTTCGGCATAAATCCCTAGTTGTTGATAGTAGGTAGAAGATGATGGTATAAGTGAGGAAATAAAAGCACATGGGGTACTGGGCCCTGCTCATGAGTGCTTACAATCTAAAGTAAAGTGCAAGACAGATAGGGGTGGCACAGAGGGGTAAGACAGCAAGCAAGGATCATGGAGTGGTGAGATAGAATGAGAGAAAGCTTTGATAAAGAAGTAGGTCTTAAAAGTCTGTTTGAAATTTTATAGAGCGAAAGAAACTGATAGGGAGAGGGAGCAAAATCTGTCCATATGATATATAGAAGTGATCAGCAATGGCAGGAAAGTAAGCAAGTCCTGTCATGACATTCAGTCATAAAGAGGTGATACTCAAATTCAAAGAATATTAAGCTTTACAAGCGAAGTCATATATATATATATATATATATATATATACAGAGGAAAGCAGGGAGCCATCTCATACTCCAACGAGGAGTTTTTATATACTAAAGGTCAATTTTCACAGATTTTTATTGATATAAAATCAATCTAAATTGATGTTGGGTTTCAAATGCTAAACACACAAATGTACATCATTTTCAATTGCTAAAAAATCCGCCTTTAGTAAATAAATCCCTAATAAAGGATACAGATACAGTAGCAGATGAGGGGGCACCGCACATAGCGCTGCAAGGTAGGGGGCACGGTTGGCGGCACTTTTAAATTATCTGTTTTACTTACTTTCACTTGCAGCTTCCCCTCTTTTTGAAGCCCAGAATCTCCTGACCACCCCTGTCTCATACCCTGACCACTTCTGTCGCTAATACGTATACAACATTTATGAACTCAACTTGAGATTTCTTTGTTGGCCCTCATTCCGAGTTGTTCGCTCGGTATTTTTCATCGCATCGCAGTGAAAATCCGCTTAGTACGCATGCGCAATGTTCGCACTGCGACTGCGCCAAGTAACTTTACTATGAAGATAGTATTTTTACTCACGGCTTTTTCTTCGCTCCGGCGATCGTAATGTGATTGACAGGAAATGGGTGTTACTGGGCGGATACACGGCGTTTCAGGGGCGTGTGGCTGAAAACGCTACCGTTTCCGGAAAAAACGCAGGAGTGGCCGGGGAAACGGTGGGAGTGCCTGGGCGAACGCTGGGTGTGTTTGTGACGTCAACCAGGAACGACAAGCACTGAAATGATCGCACAGGCAGAGTAAGTCTGGAGCTACTCTGAAACTGCTAACTCGTTTGTAATCGCAATATTGCGCGTACGTCGGTCGCAATTTTAAGAAGCTAAGATTCACTCCCAGTAGGCGGCGGCTTAGCGTGTGTAACTCTGCTACATTCGCCTTGCGAGCGAACAACTCGGAATGAGGGCCGTTATTCAGTCACACTGTCCTTTATTACATTTCAAAATGCTGAGATACCCGGAATCGAACCCATTGCCTGTGGCATTGTAATCAGACAATCTATTCACTGAGCTATCTGCTATTGCATAAAAAGGTAGATAATTCTAAGCTAGAGAATTCTATTTGAAGCTTACCTTGTACTTTGTGCAAAAATTATCAGCATTGTGGCAGAACAGATCTATGTAGTGTGTGACTGCAAGAGATTGGATGTGTGGCTGCACACTACATAGATCTGCTCAATTGCAATGCTGATATTATTTTTTTTTACAAAATACCAGTAGCTTCATATAGTGTCCATAGTTTTTATGTAGGATCAACTAGCTTAAGGAGTATGGTGTTTGATTAGAATTCAACAGGTTACAGGTTGGAATCCTGGGTATGGCAGTATATCAAAATCTGTTGTTTAATAAAGGGTATTGTAACTGAATACGAACAAGCTCTCAATTTAAGTGCATGAATGTGGTATAAGGAGGATTCGTGTCCAAATCCATTCTGTTGCAGTGGTCTATAAATGGTGGTCTATAAATGTCACAATTGTTGAGGGTTGTCCGGATAACATCTGACCCTACTGAATTGAAAGGAGCACTTGATGAAATGGGTAATAGATTTATCCATAGAGGATATGACAAATGTGAAATTGATGACGCTATCCTTGACTGTATGCAACGTAATAGGGAGGAGTTATTGCATCCCAAGGTGGACATTAAGAATGACAGTCGGCTAACATTTGTTTCCACCTATTCGGTGGCTTCGAGACATATAAAGAAGACGGTGCTACGTCATTGGCATATACTACAGGCGGACGAGACAATTGGTGATCTTTGTAAACAAACACCTATGTTCTGCTTTAAGAGGAGTAATAACATCAAGGACATAGTGGCAAAATTCGATATAGGACCCATTAAGGTTAAAAATTGGTTACAACCTAAGAATGGGGTGTTTAAATGCCATGGGTGTGTCAAATGCCAGTTCCTGTTACTGGGTGATTCGTTTGCTGATCCAATGACGAACACTAGATACAACATACGTCATTAACTAACCTGTGATAGCCGTATTGTCATTTATTTAATACAATGCCCTTGTTCTATGTTCTACGTGGGAAAAACAATAAGGACTCTCAGGGAGAGAATTGCTTTACATCGTTCATCAATTAAAAAAGCGTTAGTCAAAATGGATGCAAACACACCACCAGTCGCACGTCATTTTGCTCTACATAAACATTCTATAACAGACTTTCGTTGTTTGCCTATAGACTGTGCTCCCCCACTGAGGCATGGTGGTGATCGGAATAAGTTGCTACTCCAACGTGAGTGCTACTGGATAAATCGACTTAAATCAATTTATCTCATTGGGCTCAATGAGAAGCAAAGTCTGTCATGTTACTTGTAGTTCCCCTTGCTTATAATTACTAGTATATTAACATCTTGTATTGTTGATCTGTTTGATTTGTGTAAGATCTATTTTTGTAGGGTATGTGGCTCTTATTATTATTTTTTTATTTTTATATATTTTTTTGAATTATTTTGTGACTATATTGTTTACACTGGCCGGCTGTATACCTTGGTCAATCACCAATTCTAACACCTTTACCCATAAAACACCAAATTGTAGTTCTTTAATGGCATTTTCTGTATACGTTACCATGACGACCGATTCCGTCGCGTCACTTCCGGTTTTGGAAGCGCGGTTGTTGGAGAATCTGGTAGAGTTTTTAAGTTTACGTTTGTGTCTATATATTTAGGGGATGTGTTAGTGTGCTTTCGTCACTATGAGTCCTGTTCTGATGACAATCTAGATGGTCTTGATCCCTGTTGCTTAGCAACGGGCTCCGTTACGTCACTTCCTGTTCCTGTGTAAGTTAGTGAGACAGGCTAATGGGCAATGATGTTTGCTTTTGATTGTGACGATTTTGCACTGCTGTTACACTACAGGTGAGTTGAATTTGGTGATTGTGGTGGGTATATAGCCGGCTATTGTATGTTTGGCAGGTTAATCCTTGACAAAGGTGCAATGGAGGCGCCGAAACAGCTGTCGGGTTCACTGCCACTCTGTTAGCAGGAGGATGCCTCTATGCATTTATGACCACCCTGGCATGATGAGTATACAATTATTTATGTGATCCTCTGCTATGTACTCCCTTTTGCATAGATTTTTTGCACGTTATGATGCTATGGAAACTTGGATGTTTTAAACAGTAAAAACACGATTTTTGCCGCAATCAGGAGGTGCTGGCTCTGCTTTCTTTTATGAATACAACCATTTGTGCCTTGCACTCCTCCCTGTGAACTTTTAATGTGTGCGGCTGGTTCTTTTAGCATATACTTTTATATATATATATATATAAAATACTATTCCACTGCACTCACCTGGTCGGGGTGCAACATGGTTTGTGACCACAGTGTTTAAATAGAAATCACAGGGGCTCTGCACTCGCTATATTAACTAACAATAATAATGAACAGTGGAGTTTTAGTTCATGATTGATCAATGCATTTATGCCTGCAGTCCCCAGCAAGGCACCCCACTATACTGTACTGCAGGTCCTACTCTGTTGCTCAAATAAATGATTTATAGATAGATAGATAGATAGATAGATAGATAGATAGATAGATAGATAGATAGATAGATAGATAGATAGATAGATATGGTCATATATATAAAATTGTTCCCTGATGTTAATTAGGTTATCTCTCATACACACACACACACACACACACACACACACACACACACACACACACACACACATATATAGATACTGTAGATAGATAAAGTATCCTGTATACGATATAAATGATGTGCAGCTGAATATTTGTTTAATATGCCTTTATGAGATAAGAGTTTACATACTGTCCGTGTTGGAACAACACCAATTGTACATATTTTTCTTTGTAAAATTGATATTTCCACTTGTTGATAACTTGGTTAGGTATTACACATAGTTAATCATTGTTATATATAATTTTGAAAGCTACTGTAAAAGTCAAACAGATCTTTAAATGTCTGAGCATAAAAAATTTTTTTTTTCCTTTCTGCAGGTTTTCCAGATTGCTTATGTTATCATAAAAGCTGCCAACACCCCACGGCCTGGAAACTGGATTTTACAGAGATCTATCGATGGTATTACTTACAAGCCGTGGCAGTATTATGCTCTCACCGACAGCGAGTGCCTGACCCGGTATAATATTATCCCACGAATTGGTACACCCTCATACACACAGGATGATGAAGTCATCTGCACATCTTATTATTCAAAGATTCACCCACTTGAAAATGGAGAGGTAAATTGTGCAATGAAGCAATAGCAAAGACTTGACAGCGGCAAAAGCTGACTTAACAGTGCTCTAACTGACAGGTTTTATTTCCCTGACAGCAGCACACTGCAGGCTGACAGTGCTCTCTGATTGCCTGTAACATAGCAGTGAAGGGGGTTGAATTGGGAAACACATTTACATTTCCACAGAGTAATGTTTTTGCACAAAGAAGACAGACAGAGCAGCAAAGGTGACTGGAAAAATCACCCAGAAGTTTAACCATGAAAAATAAAATGCATTACGTTATGTAGCAATGCTATCTACGGCAGCTGTGCTTCGTGATTGTTTAATAGTCTCATGGTAAAGTTGTTTACACACTTTACATGATATGCAAATGTGCAGAGTAAGAAATGGTTAGTATTGATAATTTTTTAAATGAGTAGAAATGTTCACCTGGGATTTAGCATTTACAGTACAGTTTATGAAATGTGCATTTTTATGTATTAAACTGCCTCTTTCAGTATAGTATATAGTATACTTAGTTTGCTGAAAAAGAGACTGCCTATATGCAGGGCATAGCTACACCTTTTGGGGCCGGGCCCCATAGCACAATTTCCACGGGGAAATTATATATATATATATATACACACACAGATGGAGCCATGCTACTTGAATTGAGAGCGTCTCCGACCGGGCGCGCATGCCCAGACATATATATATATATATAGGGTCCAAACTAGAGGCTGGCCACACCCATTAGCATGGACCCCTACCCCCTGCTACTGCATTACCCCGGTGAGCCCATTATGCACCAGTCCAACACTGAACTGAGTGATAGGTTGTTCTGAGACTGGACTTTCCACTAGGTCTGTGAGGCATGTGCCTATTGGTGACACTTGCTGGAGGGACAGCACAGCATGCTCACTTGCATGAGAGCCCTCCTAGGCTGATGGCCAGATGATTATTTTGTTTTTGTCATGTTTTATTTTGTAACTGGTGAGGGATATGGGTCAATGGTCAGTCAATTGTGATTGTAAGTGGGGGGAACGTGGTTGGTGCTGCTTTGACCCTAACATGAAGGTGGCTTCAGAGCCGTGTCTTGCAATGGGTGAGGCGTGCCTTCACATGGGGCACCTGCTGCGGCTCTTTGGTGGCTCCTGGTACTCCCCCTCCTCCCCATCATTACTACTCTGCTCAGGGGGTGAGATTTTGCGTAATGATGCATTTGCGTCGTGACATGAAACTCCACCCCCGAGTGGAGTATTAATGATGGGGTTGGAGAGGGAGCCAGCAGTGTTTAAAGTCGTCCTAGAGAGGTGGTGGAACTCCCCCCCCTCCCCCGGGACACATGCAAAAAGGGGCGTGGTCTCAAAAAGAAAGGGGCATGGTCACACAATAGTAATAATGCCCACAGTAGTAGCACCCCTAATACACATAATGCTGACAGTAGTAGCACCCTGTAATACACAATGTCCACAGTAGTAGTGCTCCTTATGCAATGTTCACTGTACTGGTAGTGCCCACAGTGGTAGTTCCCCTTATATAGAGCCCATGGTAGTGGTGCCTCCTATGCAATGCCCCCAGTAGTAGTGCCCCTTATGTCCCCAGGAGTGATGCCCTTTATGAAGTGCCCCCTTTACAATGCCCTCATTAGTAGTGCCCTCATTAGTAATGCACTTAATGGTAATGCTCCTGTGTAGTATTGGCCCCTGTCGTTATGCCCCCAGTAGAAATACCCCCAGTAGTAATGTCTCCAGTAGTAATGTGCCCCTGTAGTTATGCCCCCAGTAGTAATGCTACCCTGTAGTTATGCCCCCAGTAGTAATTCGCCCCTGTAGTTTAGCCCCATGTAGTTTGCCCCGGGTAGTTTGCCACAAGTAATAATGCCTTCAGTAGTTTAGCCCCTGTAGTTATGCCCCCAGTAGTAATGCGCCCCTGCAGTTATGCCCCCAGTAGTAATGCGCTCCTGCAGTTATGCCCTGAGTAGTAATGCGCCCCTGTAGTTATGCCCCAAGTAGTAATGTGCCCATGTAGTTTTTCCCCATGTAGTTTCCCCAAGTAGTTTGCCCCAAGTAGTAATGCCCCCAGTAATTTAGCCCCCAGTAGTAATGCCCCCTTGTAGTTTAGCCCCCAGTAGTAATGCCCCCCTGTAGTTTGCCCTCTTGTAGTTTAGCCCCCCTGTAGTTATTCCCCCAGTAGTAGTCACACATGTTTAAAAAAAAATCCCACCATACTTACGAAGCCCTGCTCCCGCGTCCGACCGCTGTGATCTTCCTGGCGTCCGGCTCCCCAGCACTATGAGAGAGACGTCTCTCTCATAGCGCGCACTGACAGAGTTGGGAGCCGGAAGCCGGAGCTCAGTAGTGAGCTACTGCCGCCGGCTTCTGCTGTGCAGGGAGAGCCGGGCGTTGCTGATAACACAATCTCAGCGGGTTCCTGGCATCTCCCTGCAGGGTCAGCACATATCGGGTTAGGTGAGCTGGAGGAGGCGGAACTGCATTCTGTCTCCAAGTGGAACTGACGGAATGCAGTTCCACCCTGTTCCGGCTCACTTTAACCCCTGTGAGACAGGACACTAAGACATAGCAACGGGCAGGTGGGAGGAGATGCAAGAGTTAGATGCGGGCGGCTGGGCGGGCACTGTAAACACACAAAAGAGCACTACACAGCCCTGGCAACTAGCATTATGCAGCCCTGTCATCTGACAGCATGAAACACCTGTCAACCAGAGCATGAAACCCCTGGCAACCAGCATGGATCCCAAAGCATGACACCCAGCATGTGAAACCCTTGGCAATGAACAGGTAATTTAAAAGTAATTAGAAGCTTTACTGTAGGGCATAGTGTATCAAGAGCATTGCGGTGTGTGGCATGATATGGTGCAGGGGGCATTAATGAGTGGGGCTTAATATGGTGGAATTTATTTATTTTCCTGTGTTGGCCATGATCTGTTGGTGCAGGGTCAAAAACTGGGGTGTAAGGTAGTCTTTTCAGGTGAGACTACACCCATTTAAGGTAGTATTTTCAGGCGAGGCCACACCCATTTTAGCCAGGTCACGCCCCTTGTCGGGATCATGTGCGCCGCTGTGCGTGCAAATTTGTATATTTTATATCTTTTGGGGGGCCGCATTGTTAAAACTCGCACTGGGAGCTAAATTCGCTAGAAACAGCCCTGTTTGTCAGTGTCGATTTTGGGACAATCAATAATTTTGTGCCAGGGCAGCTTGACCCCTAAATTTGGCCGTGGTTCTGAGGAACTTTGATCCTGCATTGTTTCCTTGTACATGAGCAAATATAACAAGTTAACTGCTGGCCTATGCATATGTTTATTTCAAAAGTTATGGGTGATTGTATGGAGACATTCAGAACAAAAAGGAAGAATAGAGGTGGATGGTTGCGCTGTAAGGATTTATGCAGGCCTGGGGGTAGTCTGGGGGTTCCCTACAAACTCCAAACGGTAAAAATGCACTAAAATTGGTACATAAAGCCTTGATAAAGGGACTTTGATGTCCTGAAACGCGTCGGCACCTGCTTTCCAGTACTTTCCTGCGCTTCTGGACATCCTTGACTGTGAAAGGGACCACTGGGGAACACGCCTGATGGAGCCACATGCAGGGTATTGTTCCCGGGAAATACCTTGCATTCATAACACCTGCGGCTCCGATTATCATCTTGGTAGGACTCTGTTTCCCATGTTGGGTTCTTTTTTTGTCTCACTTTTAATCATTGTGTAGTATTAAAATTCATATTTTATTCACATCAAGCCGGTACATTACATTTTATTGAGAAAATAGAAGTTCCTGCAAAAAGTGTAGCATTGGATTAGCACTAGGTGGGAGGAGTCACTTTACCAATTTTAGTGTATGGAGACATTATTGACCTGAGTGCATAAAGGACCTGAATGTTTTTAAGTTTAATTTACTTCTTCCTTATTACAAAATAAACCATGCTGGAATATGAACATGCCCGTGTATTTTTTAGTATTGTTGGAATACTGCATTTAAGTTGTATAAAAATATTCTATTACTAATTTTCCAATAGTCTTATTCATACAGTGTTGTGTCAATACACTGTAACATAAAATATTGGCAGCTTGCTTTAAAAAAAAAAAAAGAAAGAAAGACAGACAGACAGACATCTGGTAACTGCTACCTAGAACAGCAGCCAGCTCTGCAGGTGCTGTGGGGGAATCAGCAGCCCCTATATTTCTGCTGTTGCTAACCATATCTGTCCATTGCTGTTCTCAGTCATACAGTATGATAGAATTTTTAAAAGTTGGTTCCTATGTTACTTAGAAAGGACAGCTATTGATGAAATGACTTGTCCCAAAAATACTTGTTCTTAATTTACACCGGAAAAAAACAGGGATAATCTAAAAATTTAATTATCCAACCTAACATCGGATCTAAAATAATGTAAAAGGAATGAAGTACAGTAGAAAGATATATTACATAATAATCCGTGTGTTCTGAAATTCAGCTCAGTCTCTCCGACACAGTGGTGACACGGCATGGTACCAGTGCAATAATCCTTCAATACCAGATGGGATGCCCAATCTGTTAACACATACTGTAGGTAATTATGGTGCAGTGACAGTGTCACAGCATCAGGAGTACAGAAAACATCATTTATACATCTAACGAGTGGAATATTTCTTCTGACATTATTTATGGTTTATCTGTCAGGTTTTTTTTAATCTATTTTCAGCCAACTCATGTTAATGGAAATCATCTGTAAAGTTATTCAGGATATTAGAAGCTACAATAGTTATAGTATGATGCGTTTTGATTTGTCAAATTTCTTTAGAGAAAGAAAGGCTACAAGATTATGTAGACTTAGAAGGCATGAAGCATTTAGTTCATGATAATGAATGTATGAGATTATGATTTTGTAGGCACAGTTATGTCTCATGATACAATGATGCATTTTTTCAACTTCTCATGGTTTCAGTATCTTAGAAGGGTAAGTATTATTTCTGTGAAATCTTTACAAATGGATCCTGAGTAGCTAAGCATGATTCGGGACTGGCCCCAACCTCACAACTTGAAAGTTGTGTAATGATTCCTTGGATTTTGTAACTATTATCTATATTTTTTCCACTATCGTAGCTCCGATTACTGCTCTAACCAAGAAGGGGGGCAAACCTTCTCACTGGTCTCCAGCTGCGGTAGCGGCTTTTCAAACTCTTAAGCAACTCTCTCTTCTGCTCCCATTTTGTGTCAACTGGATTTGGAAAAACCTTTTACAGTAGAGGTGGACACTTCCTCAGTAGGTGTAGGAGCTGTGCTCTCTCAAGTTGCGGACAATGATCGAAACCACCCTTGTGGATATTTTTCTTGTAAGTTTTCTCCTGCCTAAAGGAACAACACTATAAGAGACCAAGAACTACTAGCCATTAAGCTGGCTCTAGAGGAATGGAGGCATCCTTTGGAGGGATAAAACTTTCCGGTGACTGTCACGGACCCTGGACGCTCCACTCTCTGGATACACCAATCCGAGAGTTGCGCCAGCACCGTGCGAATCTCCGCTGCCACCAGCAAAGACTTTTCAATGTATTACGGACGTTGCAGGTGTTTTTAGCTTCACCTGTAATCCCCAATCTCAATATCTCATGAAAACAATAGGTAACGTACTTCACTTGGCTTGACTTGGGTTCAAGAACACAGCAGTCAGATCTAATTATATTTTTATTAGAATTAAGAAATATCTTCGGGTTTACAAGGGTAAAAAGATTACAAAGAATATAAGGAATTTAGAAAAGATATACAGGTTACTAGCAGTCTCAATAAACAAAAAGAGAATAATTTCAGAAGCCTAACTTACTCAACCTCCGTTAGCCTTCTGTGTGGAGGAAGCTCACAATGGAAGATATATATGGTGCATTCCCAGCTCATGGCTGCTTCCCTCAGAAAATGAACAAAACAGTGTGTGTGTGAGGGGCAGATATAGCCCCCTCATAGCTGCAGGCCCCCACCCTTTCCTTAACTCTCATTGCTGTGTACCTGGGCAGTAAGAAACCAGCTTTCATTTGGTTTCACTTTCAACAACTGTCTTTCTTTTAAGTTTCAAGAGGTCAGGTTTCTTGGCCTGGCTTTTGTAATGTCGTTTTTTGCTTCTTAGATAAGGTAAGAGCCATAAACTAACCTCTGACTCTCCCACTATACATCAGTGTCCTCTACTCTCATATCTATGTAGTTATGGGTTCATTTAAAGAACAGGTTGGAAACCATTTTGTGTCGCAGACTCCATAACAATATACACGTAGACATTACATACAATTCTTATATCGCTGGATACAAATTAATGTCCCATTTGCCACATTCCTGCCTGTAAATTGAAGCATAAGGGGACTAGTGACACACGTCACAGTCTTACTTGTGCGCCACTGACCACATGCTCATTTTGGCATGAAAGCTCATCAGCATGACTGTGTTCTGCACCTTCCCTGTGCTTAATGGCAAAATTGTAATGCTGCAGCATCAGGCACCATTTTATGAGGTTTCCCTTGTCTCCAGAGACTCTACTCAGCTCACTCTGACAGATTCCTCCTGTCCCTAGCCATTCAGAGCTTCGGTCCCCTGTGACCACTAAGAAACCACTGCTGATTCCTCCAGGGGTTAATGTGCAGCCCTTCTTTATTGCCCTCTGCTGGGTACCTATAGCGAGGCCACACATCACATCAGGCACATCTTTATACAGTGTGCCCACATCATTCCCAGGTGTCTGTAACTCGGTGTGTCTAGAGGTACTATAATGGGGAGAAATTTCATCATTAACACATACTAGGGAAAATACACCTAGATACTTTCCCCAAACAAACTCTTCCTGCGCTTGTGCTCTTTTCTGATGTGGTGGCCTGCCACTCACCCACATGGGCCCTGAGGTGGGGGCGTCTTGCTCTACGGAACGCCTTTGACAGGTTTCACTGCTCATCATTTGGGGTATACCTAGGACATTGGGATCATCACCTAAATGTCTCTTCCTAAGAGAAATTCTTCCTGATTTATCTCCCCAGCCTGTCTGACTGATCTGTGTCCCTACAGATGCTAAGTCAGGCTCAGCTGGTTGTCCTGCTTGGAATTCCTCACCTCTGATGAGCTGATCAGTGTGAGGGAACAAAGCAGGGGGCAGCCCTTCCTCCGTCAGAACAGGGTCTGAGTCCGCAGGGAGGAAGGGGGGAGGAGGGAGGTTGGTTTGCTGAGAGTCACCTTCTCGACCTGCGGGGAACCCTGTCAGCTCATCATCTCTGATACCACAGACATTTTCAGAACTATTAATGATACCAGTATTCAACACAGTGTTATCATCAGGAGTATGTTTCCCTACAGAAACTTCACGATGAGTGGACATAATGATCCACCTATTCCCTGGCTCCTGCTTATTTATCAAACTGACACTAGACAGCTCATTATTTTCACAGATGCTGGAAAAAATTGGGTTATCACATGTCGTTGTATCAGTAAGGACATCACCATCATTCATGCAGGTGGAGTGCGTTTGCCCCAAACCAGTTTCAAGTACCTCACTCTTAGGCAGGTTGGGTAACACACATATGGGAACAGGGTCCCCTATCCCTACCTTGTGGTAAGATGCCTGTGGACAGACAGGGTTACCTCCCATCACATTAATCAGAGTGGCCCGGGACACATTGTTGCATACAGCCGTCACCTCAACTACTGACACAGGTGAACATGCTAACTGCACCCCACACAACTCTATATCAGGGCATGCACTTTCTGACAGAATAGATTCAGCCTTGTGTAATCACAAAGAGTTATTTTCCAGAACACACAAGTTTGCATCACCCTTAAAATCACATACATTTGTAACCAGATGCCAATCAGCAGGTGTCTTTTGAGAAAGGAAGGGTTAGTTCCTGCAGCAACACAGTTCATATCACTGGTACTTTCACAAGTCTCTGTCACAGTAGAAAATGCAAAATGTTCACAGGGTGCTACGTTTTTACCCAGAGTCACTTTTGTGGAAGATCCAGCAGTATCACATAGCATTACAGGCACTGTACCTAGAGTAATACCATTACAAGCTTCAGCATCATTATATACTACCTGAGATGATTCACATTTTCTCACAGACTTAGAAATGTCAGGCACACATTGTGCTATCAATTGTCCAAAGTCAGTTCTCACGAACACATGTTTGGGAATAATATCTGACATTCCCACCTCTCTTGTCGACATAATCTCCTCCACAATCAGGTCCTCCTGAAAATCAGCCTCTTCCAGCTGCAAATTCTGTGCAGACGGTGGTAATATGCATTTCGTACCAACATCTCCTCCCAGTAGGGTACACTGCACCTTTGGAAGCGAGAACTCCGTAACATAGTCCACACCGACTGTAGATGATGGAGTTACCTGTTCCTCTTGGGGCACCCCTGCAGACTGGACTACTGCTTTTCCCGCTGATAAAAGAAGCTTTTGTAGTCGCTGTCTTTTATCCTCTATTCTGCAAAACTGATCGAGCCAGAATGGAGTATGGAGCTCCCTCCAAGTGTGTGCCTCTTTCCAAGATTCTGAAAAACATTCCTCTAGCTCACGCAGCAGGTACCCTGGACTTATCTCAGGGCCTGACCCCAGAAGTGTGGATCGATACTGGCTGAAGGCATGGTCCCAGCTCTCCTCTGCCCACTGGAGCTGCCTGAACATCTCGCTGCGGGTATTGTCACTGCAAGCGAGACCCTGCAGCTGACATTCTTTAATTAGCTCATCCGTACTCATCCTGGAATATGGGTCATCTGGGTCTGCATCAGAATACCCCCATTGCTCTTCTGATGCTGTCTCGGATGGTTGCCCTGCAGTCTCCAGGGCTGCAGCACTTTCTGGTGTCTCCCAGGTACTGGCAAAGGTGTCAGACCTCTGTCTGGTATCGGTTATACTGTTCAAAGCCAGCTGATTCTCCAAAACGCAGCGGGCATTTGTTTGGCTGCCTCCGTCCCGTTGCACCACAGTGGAATCCTCTGACCAGGGCTTGCTAACAGGAGAGTCTTTGCCTGCGGACTGACTTTTAAGCCTAGCCGGCTCCAGCTGGTATAGGCGGTCAGCCTGCCTTTCCTCCCTGGCAGCCTCACGTTCCAGAGCTGCTTGGCGTTCGGCATGAAACTGTTGCACCAGCTGTATAAGGGTTGCCATATCTGGAAATGTCTTCATAGATGTAATTGCACTCTGTAAATACTTATATAGGTCAGGACCTTTAGTGTAGATGTAAGAGGTGCCCGACCTCCACTGGGTATTTGCAGTACTGTCCAAGTTCACATAGTCCGTGATACTAGGGACTTGATCCAGGCAAGGTTTAACGGTGACCTCCCTGGTCTCATGGTATCATGAGCAATCACTTTCTTGTCCCAATGCAATTTGTAACTTACATTCTCTCTCAGCTACTCGGTTTGCAGAACTCTTTTCTGCCATAGAGCTCTCCCTCCGCACCAGGTGTGCAGCACTGGCAAGCTCTATCTCTCTCTCTCCTCTCATTGGTTTGCAGAACGCCTTTCTGCCATAGAACTCTCCCTCTGCACCAGGTGTGCAGCACTGGCAAGCTCTATCTCTCTATCCTCCCCTGCACTGGAACACTTTCTTCCTGCACAGCACGCAGCTCCGACAGTTTCCAGGAAAGGGGGGATAAGATCCACATTTGAGGCAGCCACAGCAGGCCTCACATCAATATCAATAACATCAGAATCCAGCGTCACACTATTACTACCCGCAGTACGTAATAGTCCAGTACGCAATATATCCCCTACTGTCTCAGCATCACAGGCCGATGCATCATTCCCACGCACAGGTTTGCAGCCATCACGATGCTCTGTATCTTTTCCATACTTGATATCAGTCGGTGAATATTCATCCAAGGCCATATGCACAGGCCTCACATCGATAACAGAGTCCACATCAGAAATCAGCATGGCACCATTACTACCCGCAGTACGTAACAGTCCAGTACGCAATACATCCCCTACTGTCTCAGCATCACAGGCCGATGCACTATTCCCATGCATAGGTTTGCCATCATCCTTCATCAGATGCTTAGACTTATTCATCTTTGATCTTATCTTCACCAGAATAAAATAATAGAAAAGAAAAACAAGAGATGGGGAGGGAAACAGAGACTGCATTCACGGTAAATAATTTCTAACTATTGTCTTTTGTAAGCCCGAGCTCTGACTCTGGTGAAGTGGAATTACTCCCACTCACTCAAGTTCTTGTAAAAAGTTATTTATCAATCCCACATGCTGCCAGCCACTTTGTCATGGACCCCGGACGCCCCACTCTCTGGATACACCAATCCGAGAGTTGCACCAGCGCCGTGCGAATCTCCGCTGCCACCAGCAAAGACTTTTCAACGTATTATGGACGTTGCAGGTGTCTTTAGCTTCACCTGTAATCACCAATCTCAATATCTCATGAAAACAATAGGTAACGTACTTCACTTGGCTTGACTTGGGTTCAAGAACACAGCAGTCAGATCTAATTATATTTTTATTAGAATTAAGAAATATCTTCGGGTTTACAAGGGTAAAAAGATTACAAAGAATATAAGGAGTTTAGAAAAGATATACAGGTTACTAGCAGTCTCAATAAACAAAAAGAGAATAATTTCAGAAGCCTAACTTACTCAACCTCCATTAGCCTTCTGTGTGGAGGGATCTCATAATGGAAGATATATATGGTGTATTCCCAGCTCCTGGCTGCTTCCCTCAGAAAATGAACAAAACAGTGTGTGTGTGAGGGGCAGCTATAGCCCCCTCATAGCTGCAGGCCCCCCACCCTTTCCTTAACTCTCTCATTGCTGTGTACCTGGGCAGTAAGAAACCAGCTTTCATTTGGTTTCACTTTCAACAACTGTCTTTCTTTTAAGTTTCAAGAGGTCAGGTTTCTTGGCCTGGCCTGGCTTTTGTAATGTCGTTTATAGCTTCTTAGATAAGGTAAGAGCCATAAACTAACCTCTGACTCTCCCACTATACATCAGTGTCCTCTACTCCCATATATATGTAGTTATGGGTTCTTGTAAAGGACATGTTGGAAACCATTTTGTGTCGCAGACTCCATAACAATATACACGTAGACATTACATACAATTCTTATATCGCTGATTATAAAAATGTATTGTATTTGAAAACTGCGCAACATCTGAATCCCAGACAAGCATGTTGGGCTGTCTTTTTCTCCAGATTCAAGTTAAAGGTGTTGTTCTGTCATGGGGGTAAATTTACTAAGATGGGAGTTCTATTTAAGATGGGATGTTGCCCATAGCAACCAATCAGATTCCAGGTATTATCTTCTAGAAGGTGCTAGTTAAATGAGAAGTAGAATCTGATAGGTTGCTATGGGCAACATCTCATCCTAAATAGAACTCCCATATTAGTAAATTTACCCCATGGAGTTCAGAATTGAAAAGCCGATGCTCTTTCAAGATCTTTCTCCCCTTCAGATGTGGAAGAAGATACCATTAAGAAGAGCACTATTCTGTATCCAGTAGTGTTCGCACATACCCAAGTAAACCCTAATCCACCACCAAGCAGAGTCTTTGTCACTCCCAATCTCCAGAAGAAATTACTTACTTGGGCATATGCTTCTTTATTTGCTGGGCATTCAGGTATACTTAAAACTTATAAACTTCTTACAATGTTCATACTGGTGGCCGTCTATGAGGGATGATGTTAAAAGCTTCATTAACTCTTGTCTATCATGTCCTCAACACAAACTTGCTCAGCATAAAGCTGTGGGTCCTCTTCAACCTCTTCCAATACCAACATAACCATGGACCCACATTTCTATGGATTTTATTTTGGACTTGCCATCATCTCAAAGACACTACACCATTTGGGTCGTGATGGATTGATTTACTAAAATTGCACATTTTATACTGTTAGTAGATCTGCCTTCTGGACCATAATTGGCTAAAGTATTTCTCTGGGAATTTTTTCATTTACATGGGCTCCCCAGGGAAATTGAGTTTGACCACGGGGTGCAATTTGTGGTAAAAATCTGGAACACCAGGGACTTTGGTGTTGATAACAAGATAGTGACTGGCTACTGACTGAGGACAAGCCAGACCACTGGAACACCAGGAACTTTGGTGTTGATTACAGGATGGTGACTGGCTACCGATCGAGGACAAGCCGGACCAGACTGGATACCGGCTGAGGATAAGCTGAACCAGACTGGCTACCTGCCGAGGACAGACCTGACTGGACTGGCTACCGGCTGAAGATGAGCTGGACTGGACTGGCTATTGGCTGAAGATGAACTGGACTGGCTATTGGCTGAAGATGAGCTGGACCAGACTGGCTATTAGCTGAGGATAAGCTGGACTGGCTACTGGCTGAGGATAATCTGGACATGACTAACTACTGGCTGAAGATGAGCTGGACTAGACTGACTACTGGCTAAAGATGAGCTGGACAGACAGGCTACCAGCTGAGGATGAGCTGGACCAGACTGGATACCAGACTTGAGAGCAACCAGACTGGAACCGGAGTTGAGAGCAACCGAACTGGATCCAGACTTGACAGCAACTGGACTGTAACCGGATTTGAGAGCAAAGGTACAGAGGATAACAGGTACTAAGATAATATCTATAAACTCCTGGGAACTCAGCTACTAGGCTCACACTGAGCTGTAACACAAGTAACTGGCAGCTTCTGAAACTCAGGTCTCTCTACTTATACCTCTGGTGCTTGATGAATAAAGTCAGGTGATTCAGGGAGTCTCAGGCTGGCACAGGATTTGATAACTCATGGTCAGGTGATCAGACCCTATCATGGTGGTACTCCAAGTTAGGCTTTGATGTGGTTTGAGGCCTAGCAGGCCGGGAAAACACTCAAGCCTAAACTTCTAAAAATGAACAGAGGACACTGGCTGTTAGACCCAAACACCAGAATGCTGAGCGCAGTGGATAATCAAATGCTGCACACAGGATCCTGCTGAGTAATCACAGAAGAATTCCTACTCAGGTGGCTAATCAAGAGTAAGTCACACAGATTGCAGTTTGCACACTGAGCTGAAGCAGATGCAGGTTACAGGATATGCTGAGGTAAGCCACAGAACATGAGAAGTACAGTCAGGATCATGACACCGGGGAATCAAACATTATTCAGCCTATCACCCTCAAATGAACAGGCAAACAGAGAGTGTTAATCAAGAACATTTATTAGACTCTTTGTGTCCTCTTCTCAAGACGACTGGCTAGACCTACTGCCGTGGGCAAAATTTGCCTATAATTACCATTATCATACCTCTACCATTATTACTCCATTCTTTGCTGTTTTTGGTAGACATCCCAGAGTTCCAGAATTCCAGGCCTTTCCACCTACAGAGGTCACAGCAGTATCTGAACTCTTCAAGTCTTATTCGGACATTTGGAAGAAAGTCCATCTCTCTTTGAAGGCCACCTCCAGTAATTATAATAATTTAAGTACCATAAGCGAATTGCTATTCCTCTTCTCAAACCTGGTAATCAAGTTAGGATTTCCATAAGGAACTTATGATTAAGAGTACCCAGTATAAAGTTTGCTCTGCAGTTCATTGGTCCGTATCATATTCTTAAGGTGATCATTCCAGTGGCTTATAAATTGGAGCTACCACTTCAGCTGAGAATAACCAATACATTTCACATCTCTCTCCAGTTCTCTAAATATTCACCAGTGTATCTCAAGTTCTCTCCACGTGTCTCCAGTGCTGTGTGCTATCAGCTGTCTCCAGAGTTACTCACCATTGATTAAACATCGTTCCTTTCACGTGTCTCCAGTGTTGCTCACCTGTGATTATACATTGTCTCTTCCACGTATCTCCAGCGCCGTGTGTTATCAGCTATCTCCAGTGTTGCTCACCATTGATTAAACATCAGTCCTTCTACGTGTTTCCAGTGTTGTGTGCCATTGGCTATCACCAGTGATTACCAATATCAAATAAACATCTATTATCTTCAAGTTCTTGCAGTTCCGACTACCATCTTCAGAGATCTCCAGCATCAATTAATATCTATTGTCATCTGTTATACTTCTTCTAACTACCGGATACCTAACCAGGGGACCGCGACCTGCTTGTCAGGTGCCGCAAAGCCTAAACCGATAGGGAAGGGTGTCACTGGTGAAAACCACTGGCAGGTTAGACTCCGCGACTCTGGTCATCTGGGGTTAGCCAGTATATGAAGAAGTCCCACATACATCCTCCTCGTCTGCTGCCACCTTCAAAGCTAGTAACTACTCCTCTAAGCTCACCAGCTGAGACCACAAGGGACTGGGTCATGCCAATACTATTGTACATAGCAAAAATACAAAAAAAAAAGCTTTCTGGGGCACTCTTCTTCATAAATGCAGAATTAAAAAATGAATAAAACTTAACTTTTGACGATAAAATAATTTTGTAAAAAAAATGCATTGATAACTTTTTAATGTAAAAAAAGGTATCAAACAGTCGGGATTTTCATGTACTGTAAATTAGGCTTAATTTGAAAGTGATAAGTTCCATATATACATGGTTGAGTCACATTATTACGACCACCTCCTACATTTGACATCGGCAGCGCATAACTCATGAAGTACGTCAAATGTCACGCACTGGCTTGGTGGGTATGTAAGGTGTGCGATAGGCCATCTGCACACATTACTCATTGCTGTCATGTGTAAAAGGGGTGATTTATCAAAGTTGCAAAAAGAAGAGATTATTGGCTTCCAGGTTAAGAGTGGCAGTATTTCTGAAATAGCGCAGTTTGTGAACTGTTTGCGTGTTGCTGTGGTGAATGTGTATTGTTACTGGACAAATGGCATCATTGTGAATAACCAACATGGAAACTGCGGAGCACCACGTGCCATTAATGGAAGAGGTGAATGTCTGCTACAAAGGTGTGGGACAGCTGACCAACTCGCTACAGTGGAGCAGCTCACCATCAAAATGAACCTGGGGGCTTCTAGATGTGTGTCTAAAATGACAGTTCAGCCCTCTAGCTGCTGTCTGCACTGCACACAGTGGTTACTCTTGCTATTATTATAGGTGATGGTCATAACAATGTGTCTCAACCATGTTAAAAATTATTAGTCATACCCCTTTCACACTGCTTGAGGAGGGTCGCACCCGGGAGCATGACACGGGTGCTTCCTGAGTGCGACCCACCTCAGGCCCCGCACCACTGCTGTCCCCAACCCGGCATATTGCGGGTTGGTGACATCAGTGGTGACACAGCAGTGGTGACGCTTAGAGATCACATGATCTTTAAGCGCTGCCCGCCTACACACAGTGAACGAGAAATGGGTCACTTTGACCTGGCTTCACGTTCCCACAGCACAGCGAGCCGGGTTGAACATGTGTTCAACCCTGCTTGCTTCCCGAGTTGTAATACCGGGTCGCTCAACCCGGATTATTCCAACTGGACCCTTTCAGGCCACACAGCAACACGGGTTATGCGCGCTCATGTGCAATAACACATGTTCAAAGCTGGTGGTCTAAAAGGGGTATTAATGTAGCATATTGGTTGAAGGGATGTAAACCTGAAACAAAGTTTGTATCACACTACCCAAATTGGTCTATTGTAATAAAGTAATGGGTTAACTTGTTGTGGCTAGAGTGTAGCTCTCCACAGGGCTAAATCATACATACAAAATGTTAATGAATGTAAATTGTTAATAAACACTTGTTTCTAGGTGTCTCATTAGGTAAAAGTGGATAAGTAAAGAAAATTGCTGTATGGAAAACAATACCCTGTACGTTAGGGATATCTACAGTGCCATAGATATAAACAGCATCACCTTCTCTCAGATATTGCAACAATTTTGCAGAGCTGTATTGGATTAATCCTGAAGTAAGACATACAGAATTTCAGCAAGGGTTTTCAAGATGTTAAGGGACATATTTAATAACAGGTTACATTCTTGTTATCCCTTGAGACTAATCTTAAATGCTGCTCCTACTGGCATTTTTCAAACAGATGACAGTTATGGTAGGCGCTGATTAGTTGGAGCACCATTTAAGATTAGTAGTGGGTGATAAAAAGAATTTTACTTGTTATTAAATATGCCCCTAAATACTATGTAATGCAGTGACAGAAATTATACATTTTCCATCCATACTTAGGCCCATATTTACCGAACCTTGGAGAGTGATAAATAGCATGATGATAAAGTAAAGCCAATCAGCTCCTGACTGCCATGTTACAGGCTGTGTTTGAAAAATGACAACAAGGAGCTGATTGGTTCTTACTTTATCACCGTGCAATTAATCACTCTCCAAGGCTTTATAAATCTGGGCCTTATTCTGAGAATTTCACACTTCCTCTATAAATGGTTTAACAATATTGTAGAGCTGTATTAGGGGTATTCAAGATCTGCCCCACAGAGTGTCAACAAAGGTTATCATCATACATATCAACAGTTCAAGCATACATAGTGAAATAACAGCTGAATACATTTTCTGAGTATTTCACCTTTATTCAGAAAGAATCAGACAACAAATGATATTAGGAGAATACCACAATTATACACAGAAGGGACAAGGATAGTAATAAGAGAGTGGAATGGAACAAATGAGGGTGATAAGAAGATGGATTTGGTTTCATAAGAGGGTGCTTGATTCAAGGTGAGGAAGCAGGTGCTAGATTCAAGGGAGGCAGAAAAAAAGGCTGAAGAGTGGGAAGGCTAAAAAAACAACAACTATGCAGTGGAGATGGAAAAGATAAGTTACCAGGAGTGTGAATTGTGATGGGTGGTAGATGGAGTACATTGGGAATCACTAAATTAGTACATTTGGGTGAAGGAGATGTTGAAATCCCCTAGAATAAGACAAGATCATAAGAAATGAGAGAGTTCTGTGGCAGAGGTGTGAAAGAATTGGGAGACTGTGTGCTAGCAGCAAGAAATGACAGTGACAAGGGAAGAGTTGAGGGAAGAGATGTAGGGTATGGAATTAAAAATTGAAGAAGGAGAGGGAAGTCTCTTTGGAGATGACTATCAAAGTGAAGCCAGTGGACAGTAGTAAACCTGAGTTTATGCTTTGATAGTCACTGTGCTGAGGATTTTTGGTGAGGATGAGACCTCTAGAGAAGAGATTTGCAAGAAAAGTAGTATTGAAGTCAGAGAGACATTTTTTAGTAATGGCCAAAAGACTGGTGGAATTAGAAATGAATACAGCAGAGTTCTAGGATGTGGGTGACTATGCCATGAGTGAATTGGGGTTGCTACTAGAAAATCTAGCATTTCTTATGTTTCCTGATTGTGCAGAAAAAGTGGAGAGATTAGCATTAGATTGGAAGAGTTGGTGGTGTGTGATGGGTTAAATAACAGGTTCAGGAGATGGGTAAGAAAAAGTACCAGGGTAGGTGACATGTGAATGTGAGTATAGTTCCTATTTATGGAGGCTGGGGAGTGAAGAATTATGAAGGCTAGGGGGTGAGGAGGTTGAAGGGAACTGAACTATTAAAGATTTAGACAATGCAGAATGGGACTTGTGGGGGAAGTTTTGAAGGATATGGTACAGTTAAGATTTTGTAGAGATTGTAGGTGGAGTAAAGCAGGAGGATGGTGGAGTAAAACACATTCTTGGAGGGAAGGTGAGAAGAAGACACTGTATATCAGGCCTGGCCAACCTGTGGTTTTCCAGCTGTTGTGAAACTACAGGTCCCAGCATGCCCTGCCACAGTTTTGCTATTAATAAGTGCTAGAACTGTGGCAGGGCATGCTGGGTTGTGTAGTTTCACAACATCTTGAGAGCCATAGATTGGCCAGGCCTACTGTATATGATATAAGAGGCATATCAGCACACCCGGTCTGTCTCCAAAGACTGGAATTAGGACTGCAAGCAGACGCGGGTGCCCACCTTACCTGTGCTCCAGCTGCAGTCCAGGGTCCCCCAGTGAGCTGTGGTAGCAGTGCTCCAAGGTGCCCCACCTGAATCACCAGACTATGAGTTGATGAAGCAATAAAAGTAAAAGTAAAATTAAGTCAATTATAAAAATAAAAGCTTGGGCTGCTTAGCAGCAGCCCCACTGTTAAAGGTGAACTGGCTCCTGCCGGCATCAAAATGAAACTCAGTAGCCTGGGCTGTGGGTGGGGTATAGCGGGGGAAGGACCAGAGCATTCTTTGAGCTTTAAAAGCTTTAACTCTTTGGTGCGTGGTCTTATTCAACCACCCTATTGTCTTCTCTGTGGAGCCCTATGGACCCTGAAGAAGAAAAGAGGGATGAGGGCAGAGGCAATGGATGGGTGTATCTGAGCCAGCCAATACAGAGCTGTAGATGTGGTGGTTGAAAATAGTGAGACCACTATTTGTTGTACTGCATTAGGAAATGATTTCCTTAAAACATATCCCCATTCTATTTTAACCATGAACAACAGATAGACTCATTAACAGTGTATACAAATAAAGCTGTAAACTATTGTAATTTATCATTCCTACATGCAGTTGTAACAGGAAGGGTACCCAGACAAGTAATGGGATAGTGTGGAACAGAGGTCCCATTAAGAACTAAGCTGAAGGGTATACTTGTCAATGACACAACAATATTTGCTAAACAGCTCATTAGGCTGACATTTCCCAAAATTCTTTGGGGATTGGATGAGTTTGGAAGAGTGTGAAAGAACAGCACATGACATTTCACCACACATTTAAAGCATGGCATTTGAATCTGTTCTCATTAACAGTACCCTAGAAACAAGCTAATGTTGTTTCCTTTAATTTACTGAAGCAGTCATGCTTCTATTAGCTGTAACATTTGTTCCCTGAGAAGCTAACTATAGGTAGGGCCGGAGCTTCCACTAGGCAGCTTTAGGCAGCTGCCTAGGGGCGCCGGGACCTGAGGGGGCGGCCTGCTACAGCTGCCTAAAAAAAGTAGCATAGTCCTACCTTTCACAGCCACTGCAATCCCCCAGAATGCGTATCTTACAGTAGCCGCGACTGCTAAGCTCCCGCATTGCACCCTCCAGCTCCACCTCCACCCGGCACAGGCAGTAACTTTGACAGCTCCTGGAGTCCTGGCTGGGGGTAACATGTGGCGCTGCTCTTCATTCCAGGCTCTTTCACAGACTACTCAGTTCCAACTCTGCACTGCAGCCTGCAGGTAAGGTGGCTGCTCAGTGCATTCTCTGCATTGATAAGAAAAGAGGGCGAGAGCAGCGGTGTGGTGAGGAGGTGGGGGGGATTTGATAAGGAGCAGGCATGCACACAGTCTGGGGGGATGAGCAGCAGCATGCACACAGATTTTGGGGGGGATAGAACAGCAGACATTTAGCAGAGTAGGGGGGAGGGATGAGAGCAGCATGCCTTTCATCTGAAGGGTGGGTAGAGGGAAGGGGCAGAAGGCAGAAGTTTTGCCTAGGGTGCCGAGAAACCTTGCACCGGCCCTGACTATAGGAGGCTTATTTTCTGGGAGTACTGTATGTGGACTTGGACAATATTCCATAGAAGAAGGTGAGGTTTATCTCTCATTCGTCTAAGTACAAAACAAATGTAAATAATAACACAACAGCACATAATAGTAACAAGCATCTCATATACTCTAAACTTTGGTTCCATCAAACACCTATCTTGTGTCAGGTAACATTACTGTAATTTTAGTTTTGCAATAACAAAACACAAAGGAAAGATATCCTTAGACGTGAAGAATATGTTATGTATATAAGTGCTTTATTCAATAGAATGTGTTTTAGAACTCAAACACGTCTGTCAGTTGGCAGCCTATTATTTCAGTGTGTTTCCCATCAATTTATGGGTGCTTAATAAATCTGTGTGATTCTATAGTCGTCTATACTGTATGTAAAGGTATTGCTTGATCATCCAAAGTGCTCTAAACGATCTCAGTTTTTAGAATCCCATCAGTTTTGACTTTAGTAAATATGCAGTTTATGGAGGTGATTCAGATCTGATTGCTGGGCTGCAAACTTTGCTGTCCTGCGATCAGATAGTCGCCGCCCCCAGGGGGTAGTGTCCATTCGCAGTGCAAGTGTGCTGCAAAAATCCAGTGTGTGCAGTGTGTGCGCAGCCCAGGACTTACTCCTCCAGTGCAATGAGAACAGATTGATCGGGGTCGGAGCTGACGTGAGACACCCTACCTGAAAACACTTGGGAATGCCTGTGTTTTTCCGGACACTACCAATAAATACTCAGTTGCCACCCACAAATGTCCTCTTCCTATCAATCACCTTGCGATCGCACATGTGATCGGATTTTTTGCACCATCCCATCTCTGACCGGTGATGCCCTTTGTTGTTGTCCGATGCGCGTGCGCATTGTGGTGCATACACATATGCAGTTACTACCTGATCGCCCACTGTGCAAAAACGCACAACAGCGGTCAGATCTGAATCACCCCCTATGTCTGTTTGCAAAATGTACATGTGGCAGATTTTTTTTAGGTATTTTTTTTTTTTGTTTAGTTATTTTGGAAGTTTCCTTGCTGTACGCCAAAGTTAACTAAAAGAATAAAATAACAGAGAGTATGCTAATCTGGGAAGAATAGAGGTGGGCAGCGTTAAATAATTTACTGGGGAGTCTTTTGTTTGCTGCATTCAGTTAATTTGTCAATAAACTTACAATTACGTGACATGAGATATACATTTTACAATCAATTTAATTAGTTGTGTAATAGTATTGCCTAATAAATGCTAAGATTGTTGGTTGCTTGAAGTATTTGGAAGTTCTGTAGGTCACAGATGGTTATGATGGCTGTAGATCTTCTTGGTACTGTCCCGTGTACGTCTGAAGATAATACCATAGACTTACTAGCAGCCAAATGTAAAGGCACCTTAAAGCTAATGATGCTTCCCGGTACTTGGATGTCCTCAGGACTTATTCCACTAGCCCTGGCACATATTTAGGCTTTTCTTCTAGAATTAAGCTTGCTCAAGTGAGCAAGGTTTGATAGCTAATTGTGGATTAAAAACTGTTGCAGACAGGACACATTTAGTAGTTGGCTAAAGTGTTTCACTCTCACACTTCATAACTAAGGAGAAACCTGAGCCTGTGGTGGCGCCTGTACTGCTAGACTCTCTGGGTATTTTTAATTTTTTATGAAAAATACCCTGAGAAGTTCGGCAACACGATTCACAGGGACAGAGCTTTCTCGTAAGCTCTGTCCCTGCTTGCGATGTATTCAATTATTGCATTGAGGATTAGGGCAAATTTGTCACATCACAACCACATCTGAGAAGTGGATTTTGACAAATATGCCCCAATGAGTGGTGCTGTGTGCTGCAAAAAGGGCAATGTATCCCTCAGCAGCTGATCCGGGCCAACACCATTCCCCTCCTCCAAGCCCTGCAGGGGCTCAGGTAATTGGTCTTCCCCCCCCCCCCCCAGTTCTCATGGAACTTAGTCTATGTCATATATGTCAAGTAAAGATGTGACTGAGTTTAGTACCACTCAGAATGTCCTGTACAGATGTGTCTGCATACACTATTGCTGCATTTGTGCCAAATAGCCCCTCTTAGCACACCAGGTCCCATGTGACTCTGCTAGCACTGGCCGAAAAAGCCATCTTAGTTGCAATCAATGCAAATAGCAAACACCAGGAGATTGTGCCGATTAATTCCATATGCATCTCTTGTATATAATTATTTCCACCTACAGTTGGCCCAAAAAAAACATACATTTGTCTGTTGAAACAATACAAACGCTCTATGCCAGCCATAGAGTAACACACAGCTTTGTAGTCTTTATACTGCTTGTTTCTCAAACTGTATGTTTTCATCTGTTTTGATATGCAGTTTGTAAACCCTATGAGTTACTAAAGGTTAAATCAAAGTGCATGAATGAAAACAGCCCTATCTGAAACTGCTGTACCGATGTTCTCAAGTAAATAGCAAATCCTACAGTTTGAATCTTATACCCACATTCTAAATTGCTCTTTACTAAACCTCTCCAATAACCAATACATACTGAATCTGAAAAAATAAAACTTTGATTTAAGTAACCATATATTCAGTCTATTCAGTAAATCTTACATTGTTTTTATATACTGGATTTTAGAACCAGATGCTTAGTAAATAAACCCACTGGTATCCAATTTAAATATCTTCCTATCAAGCTTCCAAATACAATAAGGGAAACAGTAAGGGCTGTAACACACGCTCCGGTTTTCCCCTGATGGCAAAAAGCCGGACAAACTTTGTCCAGCTTTTTGCCATTCAGCAGTGTCTTTCACACACAACGGCTTTGAGCCGTGGGAAATGCTGTGCGCATGCGCAGCAGCAGCGGCTAAAAAACGTTTGTGTGTGAAAGTTCCCATTCACACACACGGTCCGCTGCCTACAAAGATGCCCCGGCCCGGCAGCCGGACCTTCCAGTGGATATTTCCAGCTGCTACCCGGTAGCCGTGCCGTGTCATTGCTCTGAATGTGTCTCAGCAGCACGGCCGCGTCAAAAAGCCATCCGGGATTTTGCCGGGAGGTGGGAGCTGGCGCGTGTGTTACAGCCCTAAGAGCTTCACATTATGGGGGATATTCATAAGGTTTTTCAACAGTCTGAAAATCAGCACTACTTTGACCATTGGCTATTCAATAGCAGGCGTTTTCGTCAGTTTTTTGCTCCATTTTCCCCATGCCTTTTCGACTTTTTTTTTTTTTTTTTTTTTTTGTAGAATCGGCATGGGGGAAAACAGACCAAAAACCTGTTAAAAACGCCCACAAATTTGACAAAAATGTGGATAGGCAGAAAATTCGTCAATTCATGTGGTTTTCACCCTGGCGTGTTTTTCGACAAGTTGAAAAATTGGAATTTGCTTTCAATATTTCGAATGTAAATTCGACCTACAAACGGGTGGAAAGTGACATTTGTTCGACTAGTCAAAAAAACAGCACTAATTGAATAACCCCCATGTAGATAAAATACAATTCTTAACATCTAAAATAAGGCTTTGGTACAAAGATTTTACATATACTATATATTGTTATCTCTTAAAAAAAGCCTTCCCTGCACTTGAGTGATTTTCATTTTAGTAGCCTTTTAAAAGCAGCCTTTGAAAATTGATGGGTAACTACATAATTGAAGCTATCTGTATTTCAAAGATTGCATTAGTCATATTTAAACTTTCAGCTAAATTTTTATAAATTCCGCTTGACTACATATATATATTACAGTGTTATTTGAAATGGAAAGTTAAAATTGCATAAGTAATTTACATACTGTGTTGATTGTTTAAGATTATCATCTTTAGATAGCATTTTCTCTGCCAGTCCACTTTGAGCCATATTGTTCAGTTTTGAGATTTTAATGTACATTTTTTTACCTATTTTTTTCAGTTTACCATATAAAACATGTGAAGTCATATACATATAAAAAATAAACACAGAATAAAAAAATGAAATGAAAAATCAAATGCAGGCTGCCTTAACTCCCTGTAAATGTACTTTAAACGGGGCTGCCATCAGAAACTGTATGGCTCAGGACTGACAAAATAGACAAGCCTCCCCAAAATATGAGTCTGCTGCACAACTCCAACCCTATGCGATGTCACACGTGACATTACATATAGGTGGAACACTGCGGACCTGCAGGATCAATTCACAGAGAGCTGATGCCCAGGGAAGCAATGTTTTAAGAAGTCCTCTCTGCGCATAAACCCGCTGATGTAGCACTACCTCTCCAGGTATTGGCCCTCAGTGGCCAACACAGGATTTCTCAAGGAGGGTTTCCAAATGCAGTCCACAATCTCCCGCTCTATGGAACATTGGAGCAAGTGCAGGAGTCTGGGTGAGCAGTAGAAGAACCTAGTAACGACGCTAAACATTAATGTAAACATTGGTCTTTTT
Organism: Pseudophryne corroboree; assembly: GCF_028390025.1. Taxonomy (NCBI): domain Eukaryota; kingdom Metazoa; phylum Chordata; class Amphibia; order Anura; family Myobatrachidae; genus Pseudophryne; species Pseudophryne corroboree. Next base: position 540,685,080 of record NC_086447.1, on the reverse strand, counting down.
GTACACTGGATAATATATATGGAATACAGTATTAATAGTTAACACTATAGATGGTCTATAGCAGAGGTTCTCAAACTCGGTCCTCAGGACCCCACACAGTGCATGTTTTGCAGGTCTCCTCACAGAATCGCAAGTTAAATAATTAGCTCCACCTGTGGACCTTTTAAAATGTGTCAGTGAGTAATTAATACACCTGTGCACCTGCTGGGTTACCTGCAAAACATGCACTGTGTGGGCTCCCGAGGACCGAGTTTGAGAACCTCTGGTCTATAGCATGGGTTTTCAACCTAAAGAACAACTATAAGAAACAACTATCTGTGGAGTAGTATTATACAAAATAATAATCTCCTGTGTGACTGTTCTTAAAGAATTCCATGCCAGGAACTCAGGGAATAAAAGGAATTTCTCTGCACCATATTCCCCAACCCAAGTGTGCACCACCGACAGAATGGCCATGGGGAGGGGAAGCGCTTAAAACTCTATGTTGTATATATAGAAGTGTTTACTAACATGTATTAATTGCATACAGTGTACTTGAAGTGTATGGAGGTGGTGCTACAGGGTCTATGTACTAAGTCTTGGAGAGAGATAAATTAGACCAAGCTAAAGTGACAGCCAATAAGCTCCTAACTGACATGTTACAGGCTGTGTTTAAAAAATTACAGTTAGTAGCTGGTTAGTTGGTACTGTCATCCCCATCCACTTTATCTTTCTTCAAGGCCTAGTACACTGAGGGGTACATTTACTAAGCAGTGATAAGAGCAGAGAAGTGAGCCAGTGGAGAAGTTGCCCATGGAAACCAATCAGCACTGAAGTAACATCTATAATTTGCATACTATAAAATGATACAGAGCTGCTGATTGGTTGATGGGGAAATTTCTCCACTGGCACGCTTCTCCGCTCTTATCACTTCTTAGTAAATGTACCCCTGAATCCCTTAATAGTGGACATAATTCAGGCTGTGTACTGTATAGCTATCAAACACATAAAGCAAGATTTCAGAAGTATGGTAACACTGAGAGACCTAGTATGGTTTTTAAGTAACTAATGTACCCTTCCTCTGAGATAAAATATTATTTACTGAATACAGTATATCTATTTCACTATACTGAATTTCTCCTTATTTATTTAAAGGCAATATATTTAGAGTGAATATTTTCCCTTTTGCAAAAGGAAGGTATCATAAAAGGAAACAAATACATTGTTACAAAATATGTTACCTTGTTGAACTGCTAACCTTGTTTAAAATTTTTATAGTGTCACAGCTGGAGAACAGCTCCAGTCTAATAAAGCTTAATTTAATTTGAAAATATTGTTACTGGGGTTGGTCCTCTTTACCTCTCTGCCAAGGAAGAAGGAGAAAGCCTCAAACTTAGTGGTAGAGCAAATACATACTGAAAATGATGATATTTATGAAACCAAGCGTAAAATTAGCGGCGTTGCAGTCACAGAGACGCTTATGACTACATACAGGAAAAAGTCTGACTTTTCCTCCATGCAGGCTGTGACAATAGCATGCATTTGGAGGATAAAAAAGTGTAGACAAATTAAGCCTGGAGAAGTGATAAAGCAGTGATAAGTGGAAGGTGTTAATGCACCAGACAATCAGCTCCTAATTGTCATTCTTCAAACTGTAATGATTGGTTGGTGTGTTATCACCTTCCACTTATCAGTGCTTTAAAACTTCTCCAGGCTTAATACATCTGCCCCTGTGTGTCTTACCTGCTTGTTGATTTCAGTGTGTTTCCCCTGCAGCCTGGCACAGTTGAAGGCATGTGATTGGTCAAAACAGAGGAGGTATAAGACGCTTATTTGTGAAGGTAGGGTGGGTGTGTTTCTTGGCTGTTAGTCTGGGAGGGGGAAGAGTACTCTAAGGTATAAAAGGCTGTCTGAGCCATTTATCTGTATTACTGCAGACCAGTAACCATTACACAGTAAATGTTCATGGCCTTATCACTAACAGAGATCTACTCCCAAATCACCACACAGCTTTCTCAGCATTGGTCATAAAGATAAATAGGCCAGATAAATGTTTTGATCAGTCACATGCCTGCAGGGAAAACACACTGAAATCAACAAGCAGGTAATATGCACACTTTTTTATCCTCCAAATGCATGCTATTGTCACAACACATACAGTTGTACAGTATATAGGGCCAACTTGCGCTCAATTCTGCATCAGAGTACAGAGTATATAGACCTGCATGGGCATTTATTCAGGTAGACAAAGGAAAATTGACCATGATCATGAAACTGTATATTCTGGTTTAGCTAAGAACTTTTAGTCTGTTATTTTAACTTTACAATCTGAAAAGTATTCTGGAATTAAAAAATATAATAATTACATTATAAATGCAAGTTTTTAAAAATATGTTCTTCATTTTTCTAGATTCACACATCACTAATTAACGGGAGACCAAGTGCTGATGATCCTTCTCCAACACTTCTGGAATTTACATCAGCTCGCTATATTCAATTGAGATTACAAAGGATCCGGACTCTAAATGCTGATTTAATGATGTTAGCTCACAGTGATCTAACAGACATAGATCCCATCGTCACCAGAAGGGTATGTAACAATACTAAAAGATTTTCTTCCTTTCTCCTTAGTCAAAACAATTCCAAGGTTGTTTCTGCAGCTTGCCTTCATCTAGCGCTATCATGTATAAACACTCTGTAAATATATAATTATCAATTCAGAATGTGCATACATAACCACTGTCAATTAATATGTTCCTATATGGCATTGATTAATAACTTTTTGATTATTTGATATCTGAAATTCTTTTGTGACACTATGTTATTAAAATATTATAATATAACATAACCATACTCAAATATGTGCACTTTAAAACAATGCAAATCTGATTTTCAATTACCTATTGTTCACAAATAATGGACATTGCAAAATGTAAACATCTTTAAAGACATTTCACCAATATCAACTATGTTCTTGACACAAATAGACTGTTACCGCAGTCCCAAACACATTGGGAATGACTGCTTCAAAGGGTGGACTGCCTGTAGCAAGCACAAAGGGAAAACCTCCATACAAGTACATAAAATAATTTCTATGTGCTGTCCAAGGCCTGTACTTTTTAGTCTTATAGTAGTTGACAATTACAGTTCTGTATTCTTTGGGAGCTATTTAAGACATTAGCCCAGCATTCACAACATTATTGCAAAGTATAGTAGTTCACCTAAGGTGAGTTCTGGTATAATTACATTTTAAAATATTCCTTGAAAATTGTCTGCTATAGTGAAATATTAAAGTCTTTGGGACTTGAATAAATTGAATTTCTGATCAGATCCTTTAAATGTAACAGCCTTATGGGGTTAGTCATTAGGATGCAATAGAGAATATCAGAGCTCTGTCCCATGGCTACACCAACTGACTTCAATAGAAATGTGTTGTTTTTGATTGGATTTAACATCTTCCACTGAAATTTATGTGCTCTCGCTGGTGGACTAAATTACATTAACATAACAGAAATGTATTTTACCTGTTACCAGACCATCAGTACTACCTGCTTCCCTGTTTAAGATCTCTATAACTTTTTTTTCTACTATCTCTATGATCTCAACTTATAATAATGTCTACCGTTCTGTTATAAATTTACTGAAAGTGACAAATTTTAAGTCTTGGAAATTATACGAATTTATGCTTTACCATGTTTTACAGATTTACAAAATGTTGCTCAGTAAATGTTATTATTCTATTGTTTTAATTTTCCTCAGCAAAACAAGAAGCCAGCATTAAATGAGATTAACAAATCTGAATATGCTGAAAGATAAGCATATATATGTAGAGGCTACCATTGATTCTCAGAACAAGGGCTCTTTGTAGACTTAAAGCTAATTTATTCTAGATAACACATGTATTGTTGCCATTAAATACCATGGTTAGTAATACAGTTTACAACATACATTGGTTTGGTTAATGATTTTCAGAGGACAAAACTCGCTTTGACACTGTTTTTCTTGTATCAAGCAAGATATATCGACCCATTAAGTTTCAAGGTCCACTCTTCCATTTAACTCTTCAAGATTGGGGTGTTTTGTAATCTGAATTTTAATCAGGCCATACAGTATGTCACCATCCTGCACTCTGCACTATGATGAGTTACAATATATTTTGGTCGGATTAAGTAAATATATCAATATACTGTATACAGTATATAAAAGGCAAATGCCACTGACTCATCACAAAATCTCCTGAATCATAAGGACTAGGAACTTGATATTTGGACAGTAGCTTGCTTTTGTGATGTAGGCACCCACTAAGAAGGAATTTTTCAAAATTCCACACACAAAAGGGTTAAAAGGGGTCACCCCCCACACAGAGGAGAGTTAAGACAGCCCACCTTGCCGGGGCTATAAAGAGTGCATGGTTCTTGTGATACCAAGTCATGGAGGGGGAAGACACAATTCTCTGTTCCTGGACTTCCTTGCCAGTGGCAGTTGCAGAGCAGTCCATTATTCAAAAAGGGGAGCCACATCAACTGCCTCCCCTAAACACTGTCAAACATTGCTGGGTGTGACTCCCCTATTTGAATAATGGACTGCTCTGCAACTTCCACTAGCAAGGCAGTCCAGCCTTATAGTTCAGTAGATTTTGTGATGAGTCAGTATTTGCCTTTTATATATGTATATAGATTTCAGATATAAGTACGCAACCAACCTATTTCCAGTCAAGAGAGGATAGTGTCTAACTTATCAGAGGTTATCCTGTCACTTGAACTAAACATTGCCGTACCTCTTAGAAAGCAATAGGTGGAAAGGAGAGAGAGATATTTTCACTCGGAAATGCATTAAAGGAAAGCTTGACAGTCAGCAACTGCTTATCTGCTGTGTAAAGGGTACCGACAGCTCTCCCAGTGACCTCAAGTGTTGTGCAAAAATATTTACCTTTTTACCTCAATGATCGAGCCCTAAGGAGAGTGAAAAGCTATGCAAGGATACCTAGGACCCCTTGTAATAGAGTCAGCCTATCCCTGCAAACCTTACATATTTAACATACAGCGGGCAGAGCTTGGCCAATCATCCCAGCATTTACAGCACTGAGCAGGGCATCAGAGGCAGGATGGGCCAGAGAAGGGGGCAGATTATTCTCTTCAGCCCCAGCCTTTTGACAGCATCAATCCAGGGAAGGCCCGCTGGAGGTGCGGCTTGACAAAGATATGTGTCAGGATATGTATGTAAAAGTAAGATATATATAAAACATTTTAAAAGCAGTATTACATTTGCTTAAATACAAGAGGTTTTCATCTCTTTGTGATTATACTTGAAATTCCGTAGAGAAGCAGCATAATATACATTTCAACAAATAAATATAAAAATTGCAGCTCATCCAAGTTCTTGAGACATTTTTTTATTTTTTCCAGTTTTATTGCTTGCAAAACACACAGGGACATACAGTACAGTATTATTACAGTAATTATCCAATAATTATAATTTCTTATTGTGGCAATAAGAAGTTACTGTACTGTAAGTACCACCATCAGTCAGGGCAGTAGAGAGCCTGGCTGAACCCAGGTACTGTTCAAGGGGTGTGACTATGCACTCTTAGAGAATAATACAGAAAAATATTGATTGTTAAGTGCAAGTGGTCATACTGTAGCACAGCACACTGAGGAGAAAAGCTACAGCTGCTGCTGCCAGGTAAGTGTGTGGGGGGGGGGGGTACATGAGCCCCCACTGGGCCCCTCCATCATACCTTAGTTCGGGAAATTAGCACTGTCCCCTCCTCTTGCCCCCCCCCCCCGCCTACAGTATGCACTATTGTACACACCCAGGGAGAGGGTCGCTGATAGTTGTCCCTGCAATATGTAAAAGTAAAGTTATCGCATTAGTGCTCACTTCTACTTTCACTTCCCAGCTGCTGCTACACTTCTGAGCATGTATGGCTTTCTTCCGGTAACTCAGGTGATCTGTAATCCTCAAACTACAGCAGCTAATGCCATCTGGAGATGGCGATAGCTATAGGGGCCATGCAGGGCCGGATTAAGATCTGTGGGGGCCCCAGGGCAACTAATTTGTAGGGGCTCCCAGCAATAATATTTACCCTTCTATCTGCTGCGGCCCCTCAATTTCCAACAACAGTAGCAGTGTCATTATATTTCTGTGGCGGCTGCTGTGCTGCCGGATTTACCAAGCTCCGAAATGTGAGCTGCCCTTTGCGGTTTTGTTTGGGAGAGGGATCTGGTTGGTGCAGGTGCAGTAGCGCAGCTGGCTATGCAAAGTAGGAAGTAGTATGATCACAATGCATTCATATTACTTGTGATTGGAGCCCCTGTCCTGGTGACTCACCAATGGTACTGTACATACTAACAAATAAAGGTTCTGTATTGCTGCAAATCGCTGCAATAAGGAATCCTTATTTTCGGGGGCAGACTGCAAGGAACAATAAATGGACCCCACTCATCCCTCTTACTGCTGCCACTGCAGTAACACCACCTCAGATATATAAAAAAATGAATGGTCTAATAAGCACAAAATTGTGCGAACCATTATGGTATGGTAAAGTACTCACCAAGTGATTCCATCTATGTCCATAAGTCCCAGGGTGTCCATTAATGAACTGTTCCTTAATGTGTGCGCAAGTGAGTGAGCTTATAAGGAAGAGTATGGAGACTAGTTTATAATAAAACACAGATTTACTGAAAAAAATTCTCATTGGTCGTTCTTATTTGCAGCATATCATATCAGATGCATGGAACTCCACAAGTAATACAAGAAATGGACAATTGTAAAGGATAAAAAAACAATTTACAAATGTACATACAGAAAAAGGGTTACAATGTATCGGGGGTTTCATTTATGGGACTTTTTAAGGGTGTGCTACATACTGCTCACCGTGCACTTACAGATATCGCTATGGCTGCCGGCACATTCTTACTCCTAGTGTACTCTAGTGCCAGTTCCCATGCGCATGCGCCACAGGCCTCCCCAGCATTAGAGGTCTGTGCACATTCACAGAGGCCAGCCACTATCCCCCTAGACACAACCTCTTCCCCTTAAGGCTAATAAATTGTGGCCATGTGAGGGTCACTGATATGTGGGGGCCTTGGGATGACCGCCCCTGTTGCCTCTCCTATAATCCGGCCCTGGGAACAAGCTTTGAAATGCTTTGCATTCTGAAATGTGCTAAATCTGACTGCATAGCAGTCCCCATAGCAACCTATGGGGACTGCTTTTGCAAGTGAAAACTGTACACTGCAGCAGACATCTTTGGCAAATAGGACCCACAGAGGTTTGCAACAGGTTGCAGCAGTTGACTGTGGGCCTTATTCAGGATTGTTAGCAAATCAAAAAAGCACACTAATGGGCAAATCCATTTGCACTGCAGGTGGGGCAGATGTATCATGTGCAGAGAGAGTTAGATTTGATTGTGCTGTGTTCAAACTGAAATCTAAATTGGAGTGTAAAAAAAAGCAGCCATTATTTACCATGCACAGAACAACATAACCCACACAAATCTAAATCTCTCTAATCTAATCTAAATGATTGGTTTGTTTGGGCTCCCACAAAACAAGCTGCCATTGGGCAGTGAACATTGCCAGCAATGATCTCTCTGTACACAAACTGGCTCTACATATGAAAGAAGACGTAGTCATCATCATCATCATCATCATCATCATCATCCAATTCATCATCACCATCAGTATGTACATCATTTTCTTCACACAATTTTAATTTGTCCCAACTGGAATCAACCATTATAGGTGCCTCTCTTTTTTGTGGATGTAATTGCCAGTAAAGGTCTTCCTCGTGGAATTGGTAATTCATTTTGATGAACAACATGTATTCCACATTTTGGTCAAGTAACCTCTTACAACGATTGCTGACAAGGTTTCCAGCTGCACTGAAAACTCTGAGGACACACTGGAGGGTGGGAAACTTAAGTAAAGTAAAGGCAGTCTGTGCAAGGGTCTCCAAATTGCCCTTTTTTCCCTGGCAGTAGTGAAACAGACTGTCTGACATGCCTATTTAGATGCTATCACTAAAATAATCATCAACCATTCTTTGAATGGTGACCATATCAGATGGAGTCATGGTAATCACGTCAATTGTAGGCACTTATTTTAGGCCCAACCAGATGTCATAAGGCTTTGCTGCCCGATCTGCATTACCAAAGTTTTTTCCTGGAAGCATCGGTTGCCTGAGAAACTGAAGGAGGAGATGTTGCCATGTCACGTGCCACATGAGCTAATAATTTGTTCACCAACAGGTCTTTGCATCTCTTCAGATATGTGTCCATCAGAAAGAAACATACAATGTGCTACTTAAACCTAGGATAAAGTATGGTTGCTAAAATATAGTTATCTGATTTCAAGAGATTGACAACTCTTGGATACTGGAATGAAGGGCTTGATCTACAAGTCCGACATGCTTAGTGAAATCACTTTATTTCAGCTCCTCTTCAGTTTCTCCGGCTCCTTTTCTAAGAGTTTAATAAGAGGAATTACCTGACTAAAGCTGGCAGTGTCTGAACTAACTTCACCTGTGGCAACTTCAAAGGGTTTGAGAACCTTGCACAACATGGAAAGTATGCTCCACTGCACTTGATTAAGGTATATTCTTCCTCTGTTCCTTATATCATAGGTCGTTGTGTAGCCTTGGATGGTATTTTGCTGCTCCTCTATCCTCTGAAGCATATAATGGGTAGAATTCCACCTAGTTACTACCTCTTGCTTCAGTTGATGGCAGGGCAAATTCAACAGTACTTGCAGGTGCTGCAATCTTTGACATGCACTTGCTAAATGTAAAAAATATCCCAACATTTTTCAGGTCACAGATAGCATCTCTTGCATGCCCCTGTATTTTTTTTAACATTTGCACCACAAAATTAATTGTGAGAGCAAAACAGGGCACATGTTGGAATTCACCCAGCTGTAATACTATCACAATATTAGTGTCATTGTCAGAAATCACAAATCCCGTGGAGAGTCCAAGTTGCAATGATTTTCCTGACTTTTTCTAAGAGGTTGTCAGTGGTGTGCATCTTAGTGAAATTGGTGATGCACAGAGTAGCCTGCCTCTGAATGAGCTGGCATTTGTTAGATGCTGCTGAAGGCATTACACCTACCTACTGGGCTGTCACAGGGATGTAACCTTTAGTTTGCCCTGTTCTACTTGTCTATATATTTGTGGTTAAGTGGAAAGTGGGTACAATGGCATTTCAGAGGATGTTAATAAAGTTTTTACATCATTGTACATACTAGGAATTGCTATTTTAGTGAAGTGGAATCTAGATGGGATTTGTCAGCGAGGACACAGGACCACAGGACCTCAATTAACTGTCTAAAATGCACTGCATTAATGGCAGATACTGGATGCACATCTAATGCCAGCATAGCAGTTTTGGCATCAGTAATCCACTGTGTAACTTGGTGACTGCTATCATACTTGCTTTCCCTTGCAAAGGATTGTTTAACAATCTATTGTTCTGTTAAACTACTACAAGTAGTCTTCCTGGTCACCTTCTGGGATGAAGATTCACTCACAGCAGCAACAGAAGTATCACTCAAGGATCCTTTTGAGGAAACCTGGATAGGAGAGGAGTTACTGAAAGAATGCTTATGAAATTAGATGCAGGACTATTTCTGATCATGATTGAGGATATTGACAATGAATGTGTTGGTGGTGGAGATTGTAGGCGCTTGTATCTAACAGAGAAAAAGAAGCTAGGTGATGATGGACTGGTTGTTGTTAAATTTTTAGCCAAAGTTTCTGAATTTTCTAAACACTTTTGAACCTTATGAATGCACTGCAAGTAATGTAACAGGGAGAATGTTCCTAGATGATTATGGTCCCTACCTCTACCTAATATGATTTTACAAAGGCTACAGATGGCTTGACACTTCTTGTACGGATTTGGGTAGAAAATAATTCCACACAGAATACTGTAGGTGGATTTTTTTATCTTTTTCCCAGGCATGACATTGGGCTTTTTCATATCACGGGCAACAACTGTTTCCACTGGTGCCTGATTTACACAGACAATATCCTCATCAACATCCATATTAGCGCCAGCTACACAAATATACTCCTCATTCTTTTGCACTTCCACAGAAGCATCTCAGTTTCTATGTCAACATGCTGACTTGTGCTGTTCACCCCCACATTTTCAGAGGGCACACAAATGGTGGAAGGAGCCTCCTCTTTGAGTACAGTATTGGAAAGGTGGGGCTCACACATGGCACCTGCATACATACTTAGACTCTCCTCAGGGATTTGTCTCTGAGCACACAGTTGGTTTCTATGCCTTGACAAGTTTCATTTTATCATAAGAGCTAGAACCACTATTCATAAAGGTCAAGGCCATAGCCTTTCCTTGCCACTTCATGTGGTGAATAGCATATTGCCAATTTTATGTTTCTCTGTAGCTGACTTTATTGTTAATGGTTTTCTCTGTAAAATTATATTGCTTCTTTGATTTTACATGCCCTGACTTAAGCTTTCTATGCCCTTGGGCATCAGCCCAAGTAGATGACGTTGACAAACTTGTATCATCATGACTGGTGGTGGCACATTCAGCACTAGTATGTCTATCAACAAACATAAAAGAAGTGGGGTACAGCACTCAATTTGTACAACAAATGTACCACCTACAGTGTCACAATATGAGTATAAGTCAGAAATAATAATCTGACACTGTGGTTTACTTTCACCTACAGTGTCACACAATACGTGTATGAGTTAGACTAGACAGTTTGTTACACTGCAGTTCAGCGACGTGTGGTGAAGTAAATGACAAAGGAGGCACTGGCTAGAACCAGAGCCAGATTTATATACAATACATGAGCCAAAGGGTTCACGTGGACATTATACACAGGTGCAGCAGTATAACCTCCTGGAAATTTGGTGAGTTTTGAGAGATGTACAGAAAAGACAAGCAGAGTTTTGACTATAAAAATGAGTAGAATAATACAAAAAAAATAGTTCAAATATATTCTTTGTATTTTAATATACTATATACAGTCAAAACTCCAAATCAAACGATAGTATGACAGGAAAGGCTCTGCCTCACCTGCCTTACCCCACCGCATGTCACTGCTGTAGTCCACTCCCACCTACAGTCTCACACAATACGTGTATGAGTCAGAAATAATAATTTAACACTGCGGTTTACTTTCACCTACAGTCTCACATAATATGTGTATGAGTCAGTAATAATCTAACAGTGGGGTTTATTTTCATCTACAGTGTCACACAATACATGTATGATACAATGCGGTCTGACTGGTAGTGTAAAAAAAAGTATTCTGTAGAAGACTGGGATATAGAACAAATATATATTGAGAGATATCTATTTGTAGCTTTAATTTTTTTTTTTTTTACACTGGGGTCCCACCCTTAGTTTGACAGATCACCCCTAGATGGACAATGCAGCACACCTGCGGATAAACCACCTACAGTATCACACAATGTGTAGTACACTGCGGTCTGATTGACAGTGTCACAGAAAAATAATAATACACCAGGAGATTTAGGGGGCAGGCCGCCCTGAGGCACAACAATAATGATTGGCCCATCCATTGTGTCATTGTCCCCTTCATGTCGCACCAGATCATAATGCCTCCAGACCATCCAGGCAGTTTCAACATCACCACCCACCTCCACCTCCTGCACACCAATACGCTGCCCATTGCATCCCCACTCTGCCAGTTGCAAAATAAAAAAGTAATTTGTAATGACAAAAAAAAAATCACCTGGCCTAACAGGGGTCTCATGTAGTGGAGCCTTTGTTGTGCTGTCCCCAGTAACTGGCAGTGCTAAGCAGTGATGCCATGGGTAGGGGGGGGGGGCTGGGGCAGGTGCTCCTTACCCGGGCCCTGACTTGTTGGACAGCAGCCGTGAGACGAGAGTGGACACTGCTGCAGCCTCTATCCGCAGCCCACTAGAGAGAGAGGCAGCTGCAGAGGAAGTGTTCTCTCTCTCCCTGCATGATGTGCAGGGGGGGATGTGCAATTGCACCCGCCCCCCGGCAGCCATCCTGGGCACCCCGTGCTCCTCACCTGGCTTCACCCACACCCTCAACTGCCCGTGCAGCATGTGCCCACCTCTCGACTGCACATTCTCTAAGGAGGGGGGCTGACCACACCTCCCTGCATTGGCCACTCTCCTTCCAAGTACCTGGGTTCGGCACAGCTGTCTGCGCCCTTGCCTCTAGGCACGTACCTCATGTGCCTATTGGGAAATCCACCACTGCCAGGAGACTGTGCTGATTCATTTTATATTCAACACTTGTATATCTTTGTGCGACTGCATGCAAATCAGAATGCAAGCAAAATTCCACATTTAGGGCCTGATTCAGAGATTTATGTTGAATTGATAGTCATGCAAATCTCAGATATTTTACATGGTCTCTGCGTGTACTGTATGAGTGTGTATGTGTACGACTGTGTAAAAGTGAAAATGCTCACTTTACTTATCTGAGTATTGTGCAGCTCCACATGATGGATCATGCACACTACAACATCAGCAAAACAAAGGCAAACATTGATGGCTTGTGTAAGTGCTGGGCAGGGCCGGTGCTAGGGTATTCTGCGCCCTCCTGCAAATTTTAAATTTGCACCCTCCAACACTTTACAAAGGGACAGTGTGCACCTGAAAAAGGGGTGTGGTCTCACAAGGAATGGGCATGGTCACACAATAGTCCCCCCATTTCAATTTACCCTACACAGTAGCACAATCGTATTCACATTACACAGCAAGTAGTAGTTCGGCTTATACACAAAATGCCCCCAGTAGTAGTGCCGCTTATACACATATTGCCCACAGTAGCAGTGCCGCTTATACACATAATGCCCCCAGTAGTAGTGCTGCTCATATATAATGCCCATAGTATTTATTTATTTTATTTATTTATTAACAGTTTCCTAAATAGCACAGAAAATTCTGTTGCACTTTACAATTGAAGTAGTAGCGCTCCTTATACATATTTCCACCAGTAGTAGTGCCGCTCATACACATAATACCCCCAGTAATAGCGCCACTTATACTTAATGCCCATAGTAGTAGCACCACTTATACACATAATGCCCCCAGTAGTAGTGCTGCTTAAACATAATGCCCACAGTGGTAGTGCCACTTAAACACATAATGCCCATAGTAGTAGTGCCCCATATATATAATGCCCATAGTAGTAGTGACCCTTATACATAATGCCCACAGTAGTAGTGCCGCTTATACATACTGCCCATAGTAGTAGTGCCCTTTAAACATAATGCCCACAGTAGTAACGCCATTTAAAGACATAATGCCCATAGTAGTAGCACCCCTTATACATAATGTCCATAGTAGTAGCACCCCTTATACATAATGACCACAGTAGTCGTGCCACTTATACTCATAATGCACATAGTAGTAGAACCACTTTTACACATAAATGCGTACCTTATACATAATGTCCACAGTAGTAGTGCCGCTTATACAAATAATGCCCATAGTATTAGTGCCCCTTATACATAATTCCCACAGTAGTAGCACCCCTTAAACATAATGCCCACAGTGGTAATGCCGCTTAAACACATAATGCACATAGTAGTAGTGCCCTGTATACGTAATGCCCATATTAGCAGCACCCCTTATACATAATGCCCAAAGTAGAAGCACCCCTTATATGTAATGCCCATATTAGTAGCCCCACTTATATGTAATGCCTATAGTATTAGCACCCCTTAAACATAATATCCCTAGTAGTAGCACCTCTTATACGTAATGCCTATAGTAGTAACACTGTTTAAACACGTAATGCCCACAGTAGTAGCACCTCATATACATAATGCCCACAGTGATAGCGCCACTTTTACATAATGCCCACAGTATTAGCACCCCTTAAAAACACAATGCCCATAGTAGTAGCACCGCTTATGCGTAATGCTCATAGTAGTAGAGCCACTTATATGTAATGCCCATAGTAGTAGGGCCGCTTTTATGTAATGTCCATAGTAGTAGCACCGCTTATATGTAATGCCCATAGTAGTAGTGCCACTTATATGTAATGCCCATAGTAGTAGTGCCAATTATATGTAATACCCATAGTAGTAGCATCACTTATATGTAATGTTCATAGTAGTAGCGCAACTTATATGTAATGCCCATAGTAGTAGTGCCACTTATATGTAATGCCCATAGTAGTAGCACTGTTTTTATGCAATGCCCATAGTAGTAGCGTCCACTTATATGTAATGCCCATAGTAGTAGTGCCACTTATATGTAATGCCCATAGTAGCAGCACCACTTTTACGTAATGCCCATAGTAGTAGTGGCGCTTGGATGTAATTCCCACAGATGTAGCATTTAAACACACAATGCCCACACATGGTATACATACACACACACACGCACACGCACACACACACACACACACACACACACACACACACATACATACATACATACATACATACATACATACACTGTCTCTCTCACTCTCTTTCCCTTCACTTCCTAACAGTCTGGCTGGCCATCTCTTCAGCTCATTCTCATAAGTAGCAGCAGCCTGGTCCCATGTATCTCCACCCCCTTAGTCCTGTGTAGTGCCACCCCCCCATTCCTGTGTAGCCATGCCACCTTTTCAGCCTAGAACAACTCTGCTATCATAGGGGAGGGAGTGAGGAGGCTACAAGCTGCCAGTGCTGCCATATAGTGTGACAGGCACAACACCCGGCAGCAGCAGTAGGGGGAAAGGGCAGCGCAGCAGTGATGCAGAGCAGGAAGAGTGCCTCTCTAGCATGGCGCCTACCTGCTCTGCATCCCTTTGCTGTGTGGGTAGCGCCGGACAGATATAACATGTGCAGAGAGTTAAATTTGGGTGGGTTATATAGTTTCTGTGCAGGGCAAATACTGGCTGCTTTATTTTTACACTGCAGTTTAGATTTCAGTTTGAACACACCCCACCCAAATCTTACTCTCTCTGCACATGTTATATCTGCCCCCCCTCGCAGTGCACATGGTTTTGCCCATTAGAAAACAAATGTGCTGTTGCGATCAGTTCTGAATTAGGCCGCAGTTTACACATTCATAATGAGGGTTTCTGAGGATATTTGCACATGCACAGCAACAAAACCATTTGTGAAATCATTGGCATTGTGTACAAATCAGGATCAGGCCCAAAGACACATTGGCCCTCATTCCGAGTTGTTCGCTCGCTAGCTGCTTTTAGCAGCATTGCACACGCTAGGCCGCCGCCCTCTGGGAGTGTATCTTAGCTTAGCAGAATTGCGAACGAAAGATTAGCAGATTTGCGAATAGAAATTTCTTAGCAGTTTCTGAGTAGCTCCAGACTTACTCAGCCATTGCGATCAGTTCAGTCAGTTTCGTTCCTGGTTTGACATCACAAACACACCCAGCGTTCGCCCAGACACTCCCCCGTTTCTTCAGACACTCCCGCGTTTTCCCCAGAAACGCCAGCGTTTTTTCGCACACTCCCATAAAACGGCCAGTTTCCGCCCAGAAACACCCACTTCCTGTCAATCCCACTCCGATCACCAGAACGATGAAAAATCCTCGTTAGGCCGTGAGTAAAATATCTAACTTTTGAGTAAAATAACTAAGCGCATGCGCTCTGCGACCCTTGCGCATGCGCAGTAAGCGACTAATCGCAATATAGCGAAACTCGGCAACGAGCAAACAACTCGGAATGAGGGCCATTGGCTCTGCCTTTACCAAAAATCTTTGATTGTTCCCTAGTTGTTGCTACTTAACATGCAACATGAGAGTCTGTTGTGTCTTTTCATTAAATAAAGGTAACAATGTGCTGCATGGCTAAAGAATAATATGGTATGTATTAATATTTTAGCAGGCACAGTAGCTGGAGATGCCTCTAATAATAAGGGTTAATGCTCTAGACAGAACTGAAGTGTGGCTTTGTCCAGATTTGAAAACGTTTTTTTAAATTAGTCAAAGGTACAGACACTATTTACCACAGTAGCTAGCTTCCTTTGTCTGAATATGAAAGAATATCAAAATACATTAAAGTTCTGTTTGAAAATCCATCACTCTCACAACTAAAGCTTCTGCTGATTTGTTTGATGGTGCACTGAGCATTTAGCTTAGTGATTACCGTTCTGTCTCTGTCGAAGGTTTGTGTATTTGTCATTGTTCTGTGCGATGTGAATGAGGAGCAAATAAAGGGCAGGCAAAATAAATGGTTATAAATCAGTCTCTAAGAACAGGTTCACTGATCCACATTACTAATTGAAAGTATTGATACTGCATTCAACCTTCCAAAGCCCAAACTTAAGAAGGTCATCTTAATTTTATCTGCTTCTCATTCTGGTATGTTCCCAATATCTGTTTTCTGCCCTCTATGCTTGACATTTTCCCATATATGATTTTATTTTGCATAAGCAAAGTCTAATGGTCTCAAGATGGGATCAAACATAAAGTAATCTCTTTGCTGTAATATTGCTATGACAGTTGGGTTGCATAAAGCCCATTGCAGGGTAACCATATGACAACATGATATCACTACACCTTTAAGTACAATAACAGTTTTGGTTAGCCTATCCAAGAGTTGCAGTGACAAATACATACATACCAAATATATATTTTGCTTCAATGATCTGCTGGCACACTACCAATCACAAACAACACGCTCAGGTGCTCAGTCCATATAACAAATATGTAGGCCCGCCATCAAGGGGGGACGGTGGGCATCAGTGAGGATCCACAGGGGCCAGGCCAGCTGCCTGAGCACTGGCAGGGGAGGCAGCCATGGCTAAGCAGAGCGGCTCTATAACAAGAATACTGCAGCAGCTTTGTCCCTCTATGTCTGTCTGCCGGTGTACAGGCCTGTCCCCTTGATCCTCACTGCTGCCACCTGAGCTCCCTTAACTTGGTAAGCTTTTGGGGACGTGGGGGGGGAACTATTGGGAGTGTGTGTGGTGGGGGGGGCCTGCTAAATTTGTCAGTCCCGGGCCCCATCAATTCTGATGGCAGCCCTGCATATATGGATCCATGGATAGACCACTCAGAGACTAATGGTGAAAAAGAAACAGTATTCACAGTGACATGTGCAATCAGTCACCATCTGAGTGCCGTCTATCCTTGGATATATATATATATATATATATATATAGCATTGTACACTGGTATTACGGTTGTCCTTTATGGTAAATTAATTGAGGAACCAATGATGTAGAGTCGGAAGAAAACAGAATGCATCTTCACTGCACGTGAAGGGGCAAAATTGCAGGGCTAAAACTAGGGGTGGGCATATGATGCAAACACCAAGGGCCCAGGGCCTATGTACAGAATGTGTAGTAAATAATTGTTTTTGACATTCAGATGTTTTGCACCTAATATAGGGAAGGCACAAGTGCACTTTGTTAATGATGATGGCTATGACAACTGCATACAAGTGTTTATCCACAAATCAAGGAGCAATTATGGATGACTTTTATTGAACTCTGTATCATGCTTTTTCTGTACCAAAAATAACTGGTTATAAACGTATAGAAACTTGATCAGTTAACACCAGAAAATATAATAGCCGTAAAATAGGAAATACAGAACAGCTCAGTGACTTTTAACGTGGCATTGTCAGATTGTATATTTCTGCCCTGCTAGAGATGCCCCAGCCATCTATAAGTGCTGTTATTGTAAAGTGGAAATGTCTATGAGCCAAAACAGCTGACCTGCAAAGCGGTTGTCCACACAAACTCACAGAACGGGACCACTGAGTAACTGACCTCTCTCTTTACTGAGTTCCTAACTACCTCCTTAAGCAGCATCAGTATCAAAACTGTTAAGTGGGACCTTGATGGGATTGGTTTCAGTGGCCAAGCTGTTACACACAAGCCTCTTATCACCATGTGCAATGCCAATTGCTAGAAGGTGTGATGTTAGCACATCGCAAACAGACTGTGAAGCAGTAGAAAAGCATTCTCTGTCTGAGGGGGATGCGGGCAGGCAGTCTTGATCCTGACAGAATACCAACAGCAGGATCCTGATGGTAAGTACTTAGGTTATAGTTAGGGTTTGGCTTTGAGGGGTGGGAAGGTGATGTGGAATGAGCCTGCGCAAAGCAGTGACTGCAACCCCACCGAACATGGACTCGAATGCTGACATACGAAGCCTTATTGCACATCATCAATGTTTGACCTCAGTAATGGTCTTGTGGCTGAATGGATTAAAATCCCCACAGACTGAAAAGTCTTCCCAAAAGTAAGAGGCTATTCTAGCAGCGAAGGGTGATCAATGCAATATTAATATCCATGGTTTTCTAATGAGGTATTCAACAAGCACATATTATATACAGTAAATGGGATGTTTGGGAGTCCACATACTTTTGGTTATGTAGTATATATTATTAAAGCCCTTATTTCCTATCTTCATCAGGGTTTACACATTAGTTAGACATCCTCCCCCACATAGGCATAGGTAGAGGTTACAAAAATATGGCTTTTGGAACTGTATGCAAAATTAAGTGTTAATCACATGGCCATTTCTTATATAAACACTGGTCTGAGCTCACATTGATTTAACTCTTCATTTAATCAGGTACTTATGTGACATATTTAAATAACTTTCCCAATACTTCACTTCTATTCTATATTAGACTTTACTGAATTGACCCATTATCTCCAAGTGGATCATGTAGGGACCCTAGCACCAGCCTAAAATTATACTTATCATAATCCTTAAAGTTTTCATAGATGCTGATTATGCCCCCTCCTCATACTGATCCAGATGGGTTTGGGAAAATAGCTCCGTCAAAGATAATGGAGTATTTTCTTGTTCTATGGCCAAAATCAGAATGAGGTCTAATTAGAAAGTGCCCCTCAGTCAGTTACGTCACGGGGTAGGTGATGAATGCAGTGGGTACAGGCACCATAGCTAGGTTAGGTCTAATGTTACAGATATGTCAATCTGTGTCACGTGTCCCCTTTTTATTTTGGCACTTTATATGTGTATCCTATGTAGCTGGCTGATGCTGAAAACTGAAACAAAAGAGGATAACAAATGAAGTTAGGTTACATTACTGTATGCTACTGTCAACTACATCACAAATTTCCTGTGTACCTCTTTGGGTTTTGAGGCAAAATTGTCAATGTTGGTAGATGCAATGTGACGTTGCAGCCACCAATATGTGATCATTGTGCAGAACTGAATTAGTGCTTTTATAACTCACAGGCAACCAATGATAGAAGTTTTGATGCCAGGGCCAGCAAATGAAGAAAGATAGTATATACAGTGTATATATATATATATAATTTGAAGTTAACAGAAATTTAGTGATTGGAAAGACTATCTGGCAAGTATTAGCTGTACATGAAATAGCATAATTGTCTGTCTCTTGTTTGTGTCTTTGCATTATGCAATGTACTGTATCTGCCCACACGGGTACATTTCAAACAGACTGCTACAGCAAGATGTTGCGGGGAGGTGGTGGAGAAATACTGCCGGTGCATGCCAATATCAAGAGCAACATCTCCTACAGCACAATGTTACATTATTTAAATTGATCTTTTAGTTTGTAGATGTTGCATGAATATATTTATTTGCTACAGGATGTCAGTAGTTCTGGACAGTCTATGTTAGTGTTGCCTGCTGCAGATTAGCTCACAATCCAATATTTAGTTCAGTACATTGCCAAAGATGTACAATACAAATTTAATGTTATCGTTATTAAATCATTGTACAGCATATGTTATTTAATAAGCAATTATATTTTATTTTCTTTCCAGTATTTCTATTCCATAAAAGATATTTCTGTGGGCGGCATGTGCATCTGCTACGGTCATGCAAGGGCTTGTCCATGGGATCCAAGGACTAATGTGAGTAATAAAGTGTGACTTGATGTAATAATATAACTAGGCACAGATTGATAAAGCATAACTTATATAAGCACTTTCATAGATGGTCTGTTTGTAAAAATGCAAATGCTCAATAAAATTGTTAAGATTTTTTATTTTTTTAAAGAGAACTTCAGACTAGTGTCATACTGTATTTTTACCTATCCCTGATTGATACAATAGCATGGGCTGTGTGGTATCTTATCACATGCAGTTTGTGCAAACACAGAGGGGAACTTCCATTCAATGGATTCTAAGGTGTAAATTTACTAAGAATCTTATTTTACCTGTGTTTGACTGAAATCAAACGTGTGGTATCAATCAAACACAGGTGCTTTTTTAACCAAAACATGTGAATTTACTATGTTCCTGTATTTTAGTTAATCATGTTTTTTAATGGTGTATGTGCTCATGTTTGTTTGCTGTGTTTGCCAGCAGCCAAACACTCCTGTACATGAATTCTGCACAGATCAGTGAAATCTGTGTAGTGCTTTTTGAGCTGCTCCTGGTTCTAAAAATACAGTTGAAAAATGTCTGCTGTCCCCTAATATTTCAAGAACCATCACTGGGCTCTTGGACCAGTCCTGGTCCCAAAATGATGGGAGGGAAAGACGTAGGGGTCCTCCGTATTTTTTAAACTATCAGTGGGGACCACTAGCCAGAGAGGTAATGTTATAGCTGGGGGAAATGTTTATGTTGGTCCCGGCAGCCGTAGCATTACCCCCCCAAATAGTCAGCCCTGGTCCGGGATTCCTGGAGGAGTGGGGACACCCCCAATAAAGGAGTTCTTCCCCTACAGGGCACCCAAGGCCAGGGCTAAAGCCCAGGACTAATCTCGGTATCCATTGTCAGTGGGTGCCAAGTTGATAGCAATTCAGGTGTAACTTTTAAAAATAATAATGTCTTATACAGGTGAAACTAGAGGTACCAGCAAGCCTACCCTGAATGCTGGTACTTGGAGAACCACAAATACCAGCATGGCCCACTGGTACCTGTATTCCCACCTGTAAAAGAAATATTGAAAAAAGTCAGGACTCACACCGTAAAAAGTAAAAATTTATTGAACATTCTTGCACACTCACTCACACTCATTCTCACACATACTTATACACCTACATCCCCTGTAGTCATTCACGTTCTCTTCTCCAGTAAAATCCACCATAACCTGTTAAAAAATTTAAAAGTACTCATCTATTTCAGTGTAGATCAGTATTCTTCATTCCAGTAGGCATTCAGGGATTATAAATAAAAAAAAAACACTATGGCATACGCAATGGACATAGTAGATCTATGTGTGTTCATATAAATTCCCTTTCCCAAATGTGGTCCTTCAAGTGACTTCTGTCTCTAGGAGACTTCATGCATTTTCCCCCCCTGTATTTTTAGAACCAGGACCAGCTCAAAGAGCACAGGGCTGGTTATTCTTATGGGGAAGAGGGATGCCACACAGTTTTTTTGTTTTTTTTAACCATTTCAACACATTTTAACAGAGAAGTACTGCACAGATCTCACTGATCTACGCTGACTTCTCTAAACAGGCTGCTGAGAAGGATGTCTATTTGCATTTTGATCCAAGTTTGCTCAATTCACGGGTGTGTTTCCAGAAACGATTCTAGGTAAATTCCTATGTTTCAGCATTGTCTATGCAAATTACATCCGAGTTTGACCGATGGTGTATTGGTCGCTTGTCCCTGACCACCCATGTTTGAAACTTCTGTTTCACCTAACCCTCACGGTTTGGACTTTGGTAAAGTTCCTAATTTTGAAAAATGGGCAAACAGCCCCGGAGCTTAGAAAATTTACACCTAAGGGTGCTGTAGCCTGGAGAAAGGTAGAATGTGAATTGAACTGTGCCAGAGGCAAATCATTGGACATTGGACTATTCTATTATCTGCCATATTCCACTATATTCTAAGCTAGAGTGAGTTATTAAATATCATCATGCTGGGTTTTAATGTTGATTAGCATATGCCAATCTAACAAAATACTGCATAATTTATAAAATAGAGAGGATTATAATGATTCATAGATTAAACATTTTTAAATACTTCATATATTAGTCATTTATTTTCAGATCTGTCTGGTACAGTAGCTCCTCTTTTGTGGTGGCCGCTGTATTACCAATAGTTTTCTGTGCAAAGACAGATTCATCAAGCAAACTTTTACAAATACAGTACATGCTCCCTGCCACCATAGCTTTGTAAAGAGGAACAAAAAGAGGATGAAATAGTGCATTTCTCTTTTACCTGTCTTCCAAACAAATGATTAGTCCACAGATGAATGACAGGTTGAATACAATGCTAAATTGTAATTAGTTTGTACAAAAAAAATAATAGTATATATATATATATATATATATATATATATACACTCTTCCCAAAACAGCATGGCACTGACAGGGACTCCTCTCCAACCAGTGTTTAATAAAGGGGTAACATCGACACATTTCGAGGCTGCTGCCTCTTCCTCAGGATACACCAGCAATATACTATATATGTATACAGGTTGAGTATCCCTTATCCAACACTCAAAAGCCCACATTTTTGGGTCACCTACTGATTTATTAAAAATAAAATACGAAGAAATCACATGTACATACTGTAAGTATTCACAGCCTTTGCCATGAAGCTCAAATTTAGCTCAGGTGCATCCAGTTTCCACTGATCATCCTTTAGATGTTCCTACAGCTTAATTGGTGTCCACCTGTGGTAAATTCAGTTGATTGGACATGATTTGAAAAGGCACACACCTGTCTATATAAGGTCCCACACTTGACAGTGCATGTCTGAGCACAAACCAAGCATGAAGTCAAAGGAATTTTCTGTATACCTCCGAGACAGGATTATCTTGAGGCACAAATCTGGGCAAGGGTACAAAAAATATCTGCTGCTTTGAAGATCTCAATGAGCACAGTGGCCTCCATCATCAGTAGCGCTCCTGAACCAACATGTTTCGACTATAGTATTAAGTCTTTGTTAAGGTTAACTATAGTCGAAACATGTTGGTTCAGGAGCGCTACTGATTTATCTTTGCACACCTGGGATCAGACGTTCAGGCATTTCCTGCTAGGCATTTCACGGCCGTTCTTGCCTTTCAGGTATACCTTTATTCCATCTACTGTCTGGTACCCTTGGTTTTTATATGTATTGTTTTTGGAATAAATTTTAAGGATTTTAAGAATTCCCATTCTGGTTTCTTTTTGGTGGTCACTCCTCCATTTTGGGAAATTGAGTGTTTACATCACCACCTTTGGTCACTTATACATGGGCGGAGGAGGAAGATCAAAGAAACCATTATAGGAGTATAACTGCCATGTGCTATGTGAGTATGGTACGTCCCGTTATAGGGAGCGATATATGAAGGTGTGTTCACGGTGTGTCCATTTTTCACTATTGGC
This sequence comes from Pseudophryne corroboree, assembly GCF_028390025.1. Classification (NCBI taxonomy): domain Eukaryota; kingdom Metazoa; phylum Chordata; class Amphibia; order Anura; family Myobatrachidae; genus Pseudophryne; species Pseudophryne corroboree. The sequence goes on along the minus strand of NC_086447.1, from coordinate 540,661,875 downwards.
AATTGGTGACTAAAGATACCTTTATGGGAGTCATTCACCTATATATAGTGTGAGTTCCGGTATGCAGATCTTTTTCACCGCATAGAGATTTATATATATCCACATGGGTGTCGCCAATCTATTGTAGACATACTACACTATGTTATTTCCATCTGGTCTTCTTTTGAGGTTGTTTCGTTATTGAAGAGAACCATATGGATTGATGACCGGGAGTTGACACATCACCCAAAAGTTGTCCAGTGACCCCTTTAAGACACGTCTTCCAAAGGTTTATTTGGACATTCATGTTGGAACGGGACTGAGCGCTGTGATATACTCCATTTTCTGTAAATTGGCTATCTAAACTTAGTGATTAGGGGAGAAGGGACCTAGTCATGGAGGTGACCAAGAACCCGATGGTCACTCTGTCAGAGCTACAGCATTCCTCTGTGAAGAGATGAGAACCTTCCAGAAGGACAACCATCTCTGCAAAAATCCACCAATTAGGCCTGTGTAGTAGAGTGGCCAGATGTAAGCCACTCCTTAGTAAAAAGCACATGGCATCCCACCTGGAGTTTTCCAAAATGCACCTGAAGGATTCTCAGACCTTGAGAAACAAAATTCTCTGGTCTGATGAGACAAAGATTGAACACTTTGGCGTGAATGCCAGGTGTCATGTTTGGAGGTAACCAGGCACCACTCATCACCAGGCAAATAACATCCCTACAGTGAAGCATGGTGGTGGCAGCATCATGCTGTGGGGATGGTTTTCAGCGGCAGGAACTGGGAGACTAGTCAGGATAGATGGAAAAACAAATGCAGCATTGTACAGAGACATCCTAAATGAAAACCTTCTCCAGAATGCTCTTGACCACAGACTGGGGCGACGGTTCATGTTTCAGCAGGACAACGACCCTAAGCACACAGCCAAGATATCAAAGGAGTGGCTTCAGGACAACTCTTGAATCTGATTGAACATCTCTGGTGAGATCTGAAAATGGCTGTGCACCAACACTTTCTCATCCAAACTAATGGAGCTTGAGAGGTGCTAAAAATAGGAATGGGTGAAACTGCCCAAAGATAGGTGTGCCAAGCTTGTGACATCATATTCAAAAAGACTTGAGGCTGTAATTGCTGCCAAAGGTGCATCAATAAAGTATTGAGCAAAGGCTGTGAATACTTATGTACATGTTATTTCTTCATTTTTTATTTTTTATAAATTTGCAAAAATCTCAAACTTTTTTCACGTTGTCATTATGGGGTAACATAACAAAATGTGGAAAAAGTGAAGCACTGTGAATACTTTCCAGATGCACTGTATATAATAAAGAAATACATACATAAATACAGATACAGTATCAGAACATTGTACATGCATCAATTTCTTTTCATTTTACTTATTTTGTTATTGCTAAATGCCACATACAGTAAGGTAATTAAACTACTTGAACATGTAAATACCCTGTATGGTATGTAATATTTGCAGCCACCAACACTGGTTTTACATATTATATTGACCATAAATCATTTGAATTGGTCCTGGACCACCAATCCAAGTAACCCTTGCAAGTGTCCCGAGGCACCGTTTGAGACCCATTGCTTTAGTAGGTAAATGGTAAACACAGACTGTCATGAAATAGTAATTCTGTAAGGACTGCATTTGAAACTTAGGGACTGAATCAGAGATGGAAGTTGTTCCAATGTTAATGGATTTAGGCGATGTTATGAGGACCATAACCAGATTACAGGGGAGATGCAGGGCAAACTGTACCCCGTGCCCCCCTTTGTCAGGGGGCCCTCTGGCCAGAGCACACTGACATTACTAGCTGTACCTCTTAAGCAACAGCAGAACCAGCAGCCAGAATGCGAGGACAGTATGCAGTGCAGGTAGAGACACAGGAATATCATGTTTTATAAGCTACCAACAGGAGGGTGGAGAGAGCTGTGAGCGACACAGGGATCCTAGCTTTTCCTCATCTCCACCTGGGTGTCTTAGTCCTGTGTCAACTGTTACGCAACTAAACCATTTGGGTCTGGAGATAGAGACACACACAGAGAGTCCTCCTGAGTCCTGTCCCAGTGTGTAAGTAGTACAGAGGCTGCTGCTATTCCTGCATGTGACAAGATAAATTATTTTATTTTTCTATGTGTATTTTAAGGTTAAGTTTTCTTTGTTCCACTACAAGAAAAGTTTATAAAATTGTTGTCTTTTAATTAGGTGGAGCTATAAACTGTACCCAGGCATTATTAAACTATTAGTTAAAACTTATATACACCATTGGTTTAAATTTAATATACACAATCTATACCTCCCACCATAACCCTCTCCAGGAGGGACAAAATGCTCTCTACCTGGACTGCCTTCTTAATTTAGGATTGCAATCACCTGTGTTGAAATACTTTTCTTATCAATTGAATAGTTTAACACAGGTGACACCAATCATATATTAAGTGGGAAGTCCAGATAGAGAGCATTTTGTCCCTCCTGGAATGGGACATCCTCCACGTTCCATTGGGGCCCCCTGCCTTAAGTGTCCTGGGCACCCCCAATGCTTAACCCGGCCTGATGAGGACTGTGCATGCATCGGAGATGCAGTGCACATGTGCCTGGATACAGCTGCAACATCAGTCACAGTGCGCTGTAAACTGCAGCATTATTGACAGGTTTTGTGGAAGTTCCAGAGCCAGCACCTGCATCTTATGATGCAGATTCACTGGCCTCAGCAGCTTAGATGCAGTGGACTTTCTGAGCAACCTTAGGGCAAATCAATTGTTTGATGCTGCGATTGATGGTCGCAGCCAGTGGATTAGAAAATCTCGCAGTGGGTGTCTTTTTACATAAACTGCCTCCTGTGGCATATGCATATTTTAGCAGAGCCACTAAATACAAATATTCAGCAGTGGCAACATCTGCATCAACTGCTGAATCAAACCCTTAAGCTGGGTCCACTTTTGAGCGACATCAGAATGAATGCCCATCAGCCCAGATTGCCCATACACACTGGAACAGTGTTGATGAGATATGGAACAATAATGTTCTGATAGCATACTACAGGATTCTAGCGATATATTGTCATGTTTGATGTGCAGCACATCAAACCTGACAACGTTGCTAGTGACTGTGGGCACCCACTTATTGGGCATACACGCTGCCTGATATGTGCCGATGTGAGCAATATGTCAGTCTGGTCAACCAGATCAGGCGACATATCACTCAGTGTGTACCCAGCTTTAGTCTTAAAGCTGCATTTCCACATAATAAAATATTTTCCAAGGAGCTCCTTATCTGTCCCTACCCCTACCTTGTGATTGGTCCTTCTTCTCACACACCCTTTTATTTGCATTTACATTTGGAAAACTGGTCTTGTATTACATTACTTTTACATTATATATTACCCAATTGGTACAGTCAAAAGTAATACTTCTGTAATTGTTATGCTGTACATTTCCTGCTACAAATAGCATAGTATATGTGTTCAAATATATGTGATCTATCTTCATTTTTGTGATGCATCTTATGCCTGCAACAGCCAATTTGCAAGACAGATATTAATGTAATCGTATCATGTGCTCTGGTGATGAGTGTTCCTACAGTACTAATTTCTGATTCCATCCAAATGAGCGACAAGCCCATAGTCTAAAATGTTTTTGTTAATAGAAAACTGTGACACTGTAGTTTTACACTAACCATGTGTCACAATCACAATGATTACATTTAACTTTTAGGGCGATATTCAATTAATATATCGCTCCCGATCTCATCCTTAAAGTGATGAGAGCTTGAAGGATGATATTCAATCGTCCCCTGTTATTGCCCCTATCATGCCCATAGCAGTCAGGTTTAGGCGCTTAAAGCAGATAAACCTGACTAAAGTCATGGGAATGATCACAAAAAGTCCTGTTTGGGCGCCCAAACTGGTCACTTTTTGCGCATTTCAGCTCGCCACCCCATGGTGTAGCGGGCTGAAATGCTAATATCATGTCTGTTGGCAGAAACATTTGAATAGCTGCCGCCACGCATGCTAGAGGGAAGGAGGGGGCGGCAACAATTGAATTCTGCCCTTAGTTTGACTTGGAAGTACACAAAAATTGTAATTTAACACATTATTGTTATAAGTTTATTTTAGCATGTCTTTTGTTGTTGTGTATCCTTATGATATTTTAAGTTACTGTTGTTTTATGTCACAGAAATCATCCTGCGAATGTGAGCACAATACATGTGGGGCTAGCTGTGATAAATGCTGTCCTGGGTACCACCAAAAACCTTGGCGTGCTGGAACTTTCCTTACAAAACATGAGTGTGAACGTAAGTAAATCATCAAGTTCTTGTAACTTTATAAAAAACAATGAGGTCCAGAAACACTTATTGTCCAGTGCACAATTTCCACAGATACAATAACAAAGCTTCTGCAAGAATTCATCCTTAAGCAGTGGTGGAAGTATAGGGGGTATATGAGGTGAAGGAGGCCTGACAATGCAGGTGTCCACTGAGACCCTCACTCTTTTTTCTCCCCCACTCTGTTCCCAAATAATGGGGTCCTTTTATGAGGTCCTTGAGGCTAAAATGACATTGATGGACCTCTATCCAAATATTCCTATGTGGCCAGTTGATTGTTTGATCCATCTCTGTCCTGTAGAACTCTCCATCTCAATTCTATGAGTTCATTACATGTAACAACATCTAACAACACACAAATTCAGGGTATATTATTATTTTTTAAGTATTAATAACCAAGAACAAAATAATCTTAAAATACTAAACAGAAAATAGATTTACTCTCTTATGCAAAATAGATTTTCATTATGTCTTTAGCTACTTATTAAAAGATAAGAAAAAAGAAAATATACTATACATAAAACAAATATTTAAAAAATATAAAACTTTAACAAAATATACACATTCTAGAGATGAAACTTTAACAGTGCAAAAGCAAATACATCATTTTCTGTTCTGTCATTACTGCAGTTTTTAAGACACTGGTCCAATACAATGGTGAAAAGGTATTAAGAAATAAATCCTTTATATAAAACGCCAATGTACTGTATATGAGAAACTGTTAAATAACAGTTATTTTATAGCAAATAGCTCCAACCCTGTAATAAAATATTACAAAGGAAGTGCAGCCTCCTGAATAAATGCTGCTGTTATGTCTGTGTGACTGTCAGACAAAGGAGCCCTTGCAATAACGTGTGCAGCTATTCTATTCCCAATAATAAGTAACCTCTGCCACAGAGAACATGAAAAGAGAAAACAATGTGTCTGTAGGTTAAAGGGAAAAATATGTTGCTGCATTTTCTATATGTTTGTAGAGTTCAAGATAAAATCTGCTGTTTCTTGAAAGAACATTTTACAGTTGTAATACAATATAATAACAGTGCAATGAAATAAGTGATTCCTGTAGCAGTGGGACAGGCTGTACCTGTCAAAATTGTACTTAAAAGCCTCAGTTGTTCATAATGCTACCAATATGTGTTATTTAAATCAAAGATAAAACTTAATTATCTGAAATTCCTATTTTGAGAAACATGAATATGCTAGGGGTTTATTACCGAGCTGTGAGAGAATCACAGCAATACAAAATATTCTGTCCCTTCAATTTAAAAAAATTAACTATCCCGTAAAAGCTTTGCTGGCCAGTCATTAACCATTATGATACAGCAGCCTTCATTATTATTTTACCCACTTCTCTACGGAGAACAAGTGGGTCTTGTCCTCAGCGTATACCCTAAAACTGAGCGACAACATCACTTTAAAATAACTAACTAAATCATAGGTCTGCAAACTCGGTCCTCATTACCTAACAAAGTACATGTTTTGAAGGTAACCCAGCAGGTGCACAGGTGTATTAATTACTCACAGACACATTTTAAAAGGTCAGCTGGTGGAGTTAATTATTTCACTTGTGATTCTGTGAGGAGACCTGCAAAACATACACTGTGTGGGGTAATGAGGACCGAGTTTGCAGACCTATGAACTAAATAAATAAATGTATAAAAAAAGGTGGGGTTAGAGAATAAACTGGGTTTATTCTCTGAAAACTTATATCTCATGCCCTGAGTACTTTTGGTTAACAAAATTGGCAAATATCCATTACTGAAAACAACCTAGACTTGAAGAGTAATGGGCCCTACACATTGGCCGAGCTGCCTGACGGCGGCTACGGCTGACGGGCGACCCGGCGGCGGGGGGGGGGGGGGGCAGTGACGGGGGGTAGTTGCTCCACTCCCCCCGTCACATGGCTCCATAGAACTGCAGGCAAATATGGACGAGATCATCCATATTGGCCTGCATGTACAGCCGACGGGGGACCAGCGATGAACGAGCGCGGGGCCGTGCATCGTTCATCGCTGGTGCCTCCACACTGCACGATATGAACGTTATCTCGTTCATTAATGAACGAGATCGTTCATATCATGCAGTGATGTCGACCAGTGTGTAGGGCCTATAAGTAAATCTAAAAATAAATGTTTCTAAGAGGCGTATAATTTATATGAGGAACTTTAACTGTTAATATTCACCCTTACCTTTCACAATTTTTCTGTAATTCATCTTGCCTCTTTAATAAAAGTATAACTTCTGAAAAGCTGCTATTTTTGTGAGGCAGCTTTTTGGAAAAATTATATTCCCCCCTCCCCCTGCAGCTGAGGCGGACATAAGGACTTCCTCACACTTTCATAGCTTGAAGTGGAGAAAAGAGCAGGAGAAAAGAGAAGTGTCAATGGAGGATAGCTGGTATCCCCCAGGCACCCTGGACAGCGCTTCTCCTCAGCACCTGCATGCCAGGATAGCCAACAGTTTAACTTTCAAATGCTGGAAAAAATGCATTTTCAGAGTTTGTTCAATTTCCCAATTTCAACATCCCCAAGTATGGGGAGTCATATCTCCTTCATTACACCTTTTGATGAATGAGGCTGCAACTAAAAAATGAGAAACATGGGTGAAGTAATTGCAAAACAGCCCTATCAAGTGATCATGAATATGCCACTAACTTATATATAATATATTTCTCATTTTATAGCATGCAATTGTCATGGAAAGACAGCGGAATGTTACTATGATCAAGCAGTAGCAGACAAGAATCTGAGTTTGAATATTCATGGCGAATATAATGGAGGTGGAGTTTGTATTGATTGTACAGAGAACACGGCTGGAGTCAACTGTGAGACTTGTAAAAATAATTTCTACCGGCCACAATGGGTACAGTGTACAAAACATCATATTTTCAATATAATCATTCTAATGAGCATTCAACATATTTACTTTTCATTAAGTCTATTCTCGCCAGTGATGACAATGTTAGGTAAACTGAGGTGGTTGCCTAGAGTAGCAATATTTCAGTCACTCATAGTGTTTTTATTACTCCCAGTGATCCCATACTCACATTGGCAGCCATGCAGATTTAACCAAACTCTTCCCATACAAGTGAGGAGGGCAGGGTGCTGTGATAGTGTCATTGTGTTCCTACCCCATGCTATACAATGCCAATATTACAATCATTGTAAAATGGGGGGGTGAGCCATGGTTCTGTGATTCACATCATCAAGCAACCCAGACTACCCAGTTCACTTTGGAAGTTGGTGTTAGGGAGCTCCAGCACAATTGTGTAAGACTCCTAGAGCGAGTGAGAGGGTCTTCTGCCTATAACAGCCGTTCATTGTTCGCTTAGTGTTTGATTTACACACCGATAATTAGGATACCACCAGGACTTAAAATTACAGCAGTAGGGGCTTTCCATATTGGCTGGAGACCACAGGTTAATAGGCTGGAGTAACTATAATAATAATAATAATAATAATAATAATAATTTTATTTATATAGCGCTCTTCCTCCAATAGGACTCAAGGTGCTTAACAGATACATAGCATAATATAGTACAGAAAATAATGAAGTACATTTTCATAAAATACAGAAGCATGAAGATACTAAAAAGGACATTATGGAAATGCTTGAGTAAACAGAAAAGTCTTGAGTCTATTTAATACAATATTAATAAGACTGGAACACAGGGGGTTAAAGTAAGGACTTGATCCGGATCTCAGCAAAGGCAGGAGAGACACTGTGAGGTGGAATATTAACACAGTACAGCTGATAAATAGTTTGCATGCTGAGCTGGGGACAGAGACCAGTAACTTACACACAAGGCATACGCTATAGCCGGCAGGGGTAAAGTGGGCTGGCTGCCTTTGAAGAGGTGAGTAGACAAATCAGAAGAGAGCCGAGTAGGTAAGAATAATTACTTATTCTGTGCAGTTAGTTGCAGCACTGCACATCTGGAATCGCTAGGTAACCAGGAATGCAGTAGCTTTCCAGCATTCTAGTTGCCTAGCAATGAGTGAGGACCGCTGACCCTTGCGGCCGGAAGGTAACAACTGGGACTCACAAGAAAAATAAGCCGCATAGCGACTTGTAACAGTGGGCATAATTGGGCAACTGCACAGGGGCCTCCTGGAGGTTCGTATGTCTTTTCTGGCATCTGGAAGAGCCACCTGAGATTCTGGAGTGTCCAGGAAGATTTGGTAGAGTAAATAAGTATGACTCTTCCTCATTGTCTGTCAATGTTTTTTATATTAATAAGTAACTTAAAGTTAAAGAAATTTGAGCACTTTCTACTATGTGCAGTGATGCTTCAGACCACTGCTCCTTGATGTCAGTGATAGACAGGAAATGTGGTGCTGCACTGTGATGTCAGAGAGCAGTATTGCATTCCCAGCCTGTCACTGTCAAGAAAGATCAGCAGAACTGCAGGTAACACTGGGATGGGACAACCCCCTTGTTTGCGTTTTACCCCAACTCTCCATGTAAGATGCTTGGGGGCAGTGCCGTAACTAGACATTTTAGTGCTGTGTGCAAGAAACCGCATCGGCACCACCCCTCATGCTTTGAAATTAGTGCTACCTCTCCCCCCCCTCCCTTTCCATCAATCACACACAGCTAGTTACACCGCTGCGAGAGCGGTAACTAGACATTGTGGTGCCCTCTGCCAGAAAGAGAGTTGTCCCCACTCCGATAGCCACATTACACTGCACAGTAGCACCCATTCGTCACATTACACTGCATGGTAGTGTCCATTTGTCACATTACACAGCACACTAGTGTACATTAGTCACATTACAAAGCATAGTAGCGTACATTAGTCACATTACATCACACGGTGGCATCAACCAGTCACATTACACTGCTCAGTAGTGTCTGTTACTCACATTAGACTGCACAGTAGCACCCATGTCACATTACACAGCACGGTAGCATCCGTCAGTCACATTACACAGCACAGTAGCATCTGTCAGTCACATTACACAGCACAGTAGCATCTGTCAGTCACATTACACAGCACAGAAGCAACTTTCAGTCACATTACACAGCGCGGTAGTGTTCGCCAGTCACATTACACAACACGGTAGAGTCCTCCAGTCACATTACACAGCAAGGTAGCGTCTGCCAATCACATTACACAGCGCGGTAGTGTCCGCCAGTCACATTACACCCCACATTAGCGCCCACTTTTCACATTGCACAGTGCGGTAGCGTCCTCCAGTCACATTACACAGCAAGGTCGCGTCTGCCAATCACACTACACAGCACGGTAGTGTCCGCCAGTCACATTACACCCCACATTAGCACCCATTAGTCACATTACACCAGACAGTGGTACTCCAAATATATATATATATATATATATATATATATTCTTCTGCTATGGTATAAAAATATATACATTATATATATACCCAGATAAGGTGCGGCACTCGACTTGAATAAAGAGACAACCAAACCACGCTTTCAGCAACGTTTCAGTGTAATAAACACTATCATCAGGCTAACAGAACCATAAGCAACACATACCTTATATACTTTAAAACACCACGTGTAACGCCCTTGTCTGCACCGGGACTGCACACCCGGCCGGCATCAAGCATCAATGACGTCACTCCCCGCGGACAAGCGCACAGGGAATGACACAGTGCACACCATCACCATAGTTACAGCTTAAACAAAGCAAAAACGGAACATTGATGTAAACGGTAGAAACAAAGTAACATGAGATATGAAGCAACAACAAAAAGATAGACATTGCCATTAGATGAAAGAAACATAGTATAATGAATCATTAAAAATATGAAAGTATTAAGCTCTCATTAAGACCATGAGGGGACAAAACTCCCAATCTGTGGATCCATCTGGCTTCACATTTCAATAATTGCAAATTACGATCTATATACATAGTTTTATATTATAGCAGAGGAGTATGTACACACAATATGATGTATTCAATTTACAGGGGATATTACATTACTGTATATGCAGGGTTTTTTTTGGGGGGGGGTCTTACAAAATCTCTACACTAGTAGTTTATCTTTTTTTTCTTTATTTTAGATAAACTACACAGTAGTTTATCTAAAAAGTCACTGAGAGACATTCCAAAATTACAAAACACAAGAAGTCATTCTTAATGTTATTTGTTTAACTGAAATAAGTATTAATAATAAGCACATACCTACAATGTAAGCAGCACTTGCATTAGAGTCTGCACAAGGGGAGGGAGGGACAGAGGGAGAGAGACTTCACTTGGGTTAAGCAGCAGCAGCTGTCTCCTCTCCACTGAGTACCCGGAAGCCATGTACAGTGCAGGAGAACAGGAAGAGGGGAGGGGGAGGGGGAAGCAAAGCACATGGGGGGGGGGGAGGGAGACTGACAGACACAGATTGCCCAGTGCTGCCTGCTATGCCTGTAGTATATATTAGCAGCAGTGCCTCCAGCAGGGAAGGAGCCAGGCGCAACACTACTAATATACAGTGTACACTACATCGGGCAGCGCAGAAGCTGGTGGCAGCCAATCAGTGTTGATGGTACACCCACAGAGCAACTGTGCTGTGTGCTAAGCACCATCCACCCAGACCTAGTTACGGCCCAGATTGGGGGTACTCAGTGCTTGAAAAGTAGCGTGCTGATGGTGAGAGCCAAGGCACCCAGTTTCCCTTGTATTTGCTCTAGTTATATTGTAGCTGAGAAGTAAAGGCTGATTGAATTACAAAAGGCTGCTGCTTCACTATTTCTAGCACAGAAACAGGTTTGAAGCTACTTTATTTCTAGATAGTGCAATGTAAAGATAGACAAAAATAAGAAATGTATTGGCAGATTATTTATGAAGAGAAGATTAATGGCACGCTCCGCATCTAAAAAATGGCATTATCCAAAGGAGAATGTTAAAAATGTAGTGCTTGCCAAGCAATTGGATTTTGTTTCACAATAAATGCATTCATTGGGCATATCATAATGCTGTAATGCAAAATAGTTTCATCATGCAAGCAAAAATCAGTGTGCGTTCCTGCATTCTTATATCAGAGTGTTAAATTGCAGTACATGAATCATAAAGTATGCCAACATTAAAATACAGCATATATAAGTATATTTATAGAGAGAGAGACATTGTGTTTATACCTTATTCCTCTTTAATAACTATAGTGCATGACTACGCACCGTAACCCTGTATATCCTTATCCATTGGGAATTTCTATTACATCCTAGAGGATGCTGGGGACTCCGTAAGGACCATGGGGATAGACGGGCTCCGCAGGAGACATGGGCACTTTAAGAAAAACTTTAGGTATGGGTGTGCACTGGCTCCTCCCTCTATGCACCTCCTCCAGACCTCAGTTTGATACTGTGCCCAAAGGAGACTGGGTGCATTACAGGGAACTCTCCTGAGTTTCCTGTCAGAAAGTATTTTAGTTAGGTTTTTTATTTTCAGGGAGCCTGCTGGCAACAGACTCCCTGCATCGAGGGACTGAGGAGAGAGAAACAGATCTACTTCTGTGAGTTTCAAGGCTCTGTTTCTTAGGCTACTGGACACCATTAGCTCCAGAGGGATTGGTACGCAGGTCTCACCCTCGCCGTCCGTCCCAGAGCCGCGCCGCCATCCTCCTCGCAGAGCCGGAAGATAGAAGCCGGGTGAGAATGAGAAGAAAAGAAGACTTCAGAGGCTGCAGAAGACTTCTTGATCTTCACAGAGGTAACGCACAGCAGTAAAGCTGTGCGCCATTGCTCCCATACACCTCACACACGACAGTCACTGTAAAGGTGCAGGGCGCAGGGGGGGCGCCCTGGGCAGCATATAAACCTCTCCTTTGGCAAAAATACATATATACATGTACAGCTGGGCACTGTACATGTATATAAAGAGCCCCCGCCAGTTTTTTAAGATTTTTGAGCGGGATAGAAGCCCGCCGCTGAGGGGGTGGTGCTTCTCCCTTAGCACTCACCAGCGCCATTTTCTCCACAGCACAGCACTGAGAGGAAGCTCCCCGAACTCTCCTCTGCTTACTCACGGTGACAGAGGGTTTTCAAGAGGGGGAGCACATAATTGGTGCATATACATATAAAAGGCGCTACTGGGTAAACATTTTGTGTTTCTTCCTGGGTCATATAGCGCTGGGGTGTGTGCTGGTATACTCTCTCTCTGTCTCTCCAAAGGGCCTGGTGGGGAAACTGTCTTCAGATAAGAGTTTCCCTGTGTGTGTGGTGTGTCGGTACGTGTGTGTCGACATGTCTGAGGTAGAAGGCTCGCCTAGGGAGGAGGGGGAGCGTATGAATGTGAGGTCTCCGTCGTTTTCGCCGACACCTGACTGGATGGATATGTGGAATGTTTTAAGTGTTAATGTAAATTTATTGCACAAAAGATTAGACAAACCTGAAGCTAGGGAACAGTCAGGGAGTCAACCCATGTCTGTCCCTATGTCGCCGGGACCTTCAGGGTCTCAAAAGTGCCCACTATCACAAATAGGAGACACAGATACCAACACGGATTCTGACTCCAGTGTTGACTACGATGATGCAAAGTTACAGCCAAAAGTAGCTAAATGTATTCGTTATATGATTATTGCAATAAAAGAGGTTTTGCATATCACAAAGGAACCCCCGGTCCCTGACACGAGCAGTGCCAGATTAAGGACCACATGGGCCTGGAGCTGAAATTTATGAAGGGCCTATTGTGTACCGCCGCAGGGGTTGTGACCAGCAACAGCGGGTTTGTGACTCATGCAGGACCCGCCACACATTGGCCCTCATTACGAGTTGTTCGCTCGCTAGCAGTTTTTAGCAGCCGTGCAAATGCTAAGCCGCCGCCCTCTGGGAGTGTATATTAGCTTAGCAGAAGTGCGAACGAAAGGATCGCAGAGCGGCAACAAAAAAAGATTGTGCAGTTTCTGAGCAGCTCCAGACCTACTCAGCGCTTGCGATCACTTCAGACTATTTAGTTCCTGTTTTGACGTCACGAACACGCCCTGCGTATGTCCAGCCACGCCTGCACTACACCAGGCACGCCTACGTTTGTATCTGACACGCCTGTGTTTTTCCACATACTCCCCGAAAACAGTCAGTTACCACCCAGTTACCACCCACTTCCTGTCAATCACTCTGCGGTCAGCAGTGCGACTGAAAAGCGTAGCTAGACCTTGTGTGAAACTACATCGGCTGTTGTGAAAGTACGTCGCACATGTGCATTGCGGCACTTACACATGAGCAGAAGTGCCGCTTTTTTGACTAAACGCTGCGACCGAAAACAGCTAGCAAACAACTCGGAATGACCACCATTGTTCTTTGCCTGAGTCAAAGCCATCCTGGGTCCTAGTGGTTCATTTACTAAAGGTTCTAAAAATGAAAATTGGTGATGTTGCCCATAGTAACCATTCAAATTCTGTCTATCGTTTCTCTAATGCATCCCAGATAAATGATAGTCAGAATCTGATTGGTTGCTATGGGCAACATCACCACTTTTCATTGTTAGAACCTTTAGTAAATGCCCCTAGTGTCTGCGTGCTGTAGCAGGTAAGCAGAGGCGCGGAATCACATTTGCTGATTACAGAATATGGCACGTTTTAATTTTAAAGGCAACATTTTGGTTGCGACGCATCACTGCAGCTCTGTTGTGTATAATGATTTGTGCACTAAAGTGTGGTATTGTATTTATGGGATGCAGTCAGCATGTCAACAATTCCAATGTCAGAAGTTATGATGTCAACATTTTTGAAATGTCAGCATGGACTATGTCAGCTTCTGCAGAATATTGACATGTTCACAATGTCGGCATCAATGTTTCAGTCCCCTTCCGGACCATTTTCAAGACTGCCGATAATTAGTGCAGCCGATCTCAAGCCGACAATTAATGCCGGTACTTTCTGCTTTGAGAGCGGCTTGTGTGATTGTTGGTGGTCTTGAAATTGTTCCAGAACGGCATCAAAGCATTGACACTTTAGGTGAATATATAATTCATAGCCTTCGGTATCCGGTCTGTACGTCAGCCACACTTAGGTTGACAGTAATTAGGTCGACGTGCATTCGGTCGACATGGTCACTAGGTCGACATGAGGGTTTTTTTTTTTATTATTTTTTAAACTTTTTCATATGTTACGATCCACGTGGACTACGACTGGGAATAGTAACCCGTGCGGTAGCGGAGCGAGGCACCTTGTCAGCCATGCGAGGGGACACGGTGCACTAACTGGGGTTCCCGGTCACTTTACGAAGAAAACGATAGCAATTTTTTAATTAAAACTCATGTCGACCTTTTTCCATGTCGACCTAATGACCGCGTCTACCTATTTCGGGTGTCGACCTAGTCGCTGTCTACTAATAGTGGTCAACCTAAGTGTGGTCGACCCTATGATCCACACCCTAGCCCATGGGTCTTCAACCTGCGGCCCTCCAGCTGCTGTGGAACTATACATCCCAGCATGCCCTGCCTCAGTTTTAGCATGCCTTAATAGCAAAACTGTGGCAGGGCATGCTGGGATGTGTAGTTTCACAGCACCCGGAGGGCCGCAGGTTGAAGACCCATGCCCTAGCCTTTACTAAAGCATGTGATGCAGGTTATACATTTTTCTGGTGGTATTACACTTCCATTCTCTCTTCTCTCTCTCTCACTCTATATCTATCTATATATACACGCTGTCCGGCCTGGTGCAAGCCGCTCAGCAGGGTCTGCAAAAGCAGGGAGGCGCCGGATGGGAGAGGCGCTCTCCTTGCTCTGTTTCTGTCGGCTGCCGCTGCGCCTATCACACTATGACAAACAGCGGCGCCAGCACCTTGAAGCGTGGCATCCAACACCCGGCAAAATCAACCCCCCCCCCCCCCTCTCTTCGGCTGAGTGTGAGGGCAGTGACGATGAGGGGGAGTTAGAGGGAGGCTGAGGGCAGGGGCTCTGAAGGGGGACTTACAGGGAGGGTGAAGGCAGGAACGCTGAGAGAGAGTTACAAGGAGGGTGAGGGCAGGGACGCTGAGGATGAGTTGGAGGGAGGGTGAGTGCAGGGACGCTGAGGGGGAGTTGGAGGGAGGGTGAGGGCAGGGACGCTGAGGGGGAGTTAGAGGGAGGCTGAGGGCAGGGGCTCTGAAGGGGGACTTACAGGGAAGGTGAGGGCAGGGACGCTGAGGGAGAGTTATAGGAAGGGTGAGGGCAGGGACGCTGAGGGGGAGTTGGAGGGAGGGTGAGGGCAGGGACGCTAAGAGGGAGGGACGCTTAGAGGGAGGGTAAATTGAAATGAAAAATTAAACAAGAACAACTATGGGTCTCACATATGCCTTGCAACAAAAGACTGTACACATTAATAACAAAACCCCATATTTGTATAAACATAGTCAACATGGCACCCCACAACTGCTTACACAGTACCTAGTAAACGGCTGAGACATACCTCCAGAAGATTTACAGGATTTTCCTCCAGTTTCCCATCCCATAGCAGGAGGTGCAGAGCCGACGGCAGGTAGTAAATGTCCATCTAACGAGAGTGATCAAACAGAGGGACGGGGCGAAATGCCAAAATCTTCCCAGTGAGGAGCCTTGGCCAATCCGCACCTAGGATGTTAACTGGTCCGTGCCTATTCTCCGTCACCTTTGCTCCAGGGCAGTGGGGATTGGGAATACAGGCAGCTCCCAGGGCTGTAGTGTGCTGCTGCCGCTGTGCTGTCCGTGCGGTACGGTGCCCTGGGCCTGCTGCCCTGAGCACCGGCACTGGATGCTCATCATTTTCCGTGGGTGCTACCGGGCCCGAGCATCCACGGAATCGGCACCTATGCCCTACACACACAGCCTGTCCCCCCCCCCCCAGTCCCTACACACACACAGCCTGCCCCCCCCCCCAGTCCCTACACACACACAGCCTGTCCCCCCCCCCAGTCCCTACACACACAAACACACAGCCTGCCCCCCCCAGTCCCTACACACACACACACACAGCCTGTCCCCCCCCCCCATCCCTACACACACACACACAGCCTGTCGTCCCTACACACACATACACAGCCTGTTCCCCCCAGTCCCTATACACACACAGTCCCCCCCAGTCCCTACACACACACATACACAGCCTGTTCCCCCCAGTCCCTATACACACACAGTCCCCCCCAGTCCCTACACACACACATACACAGCCTGTTCCTCCCCCCCAGTCCCTACACACACACAGCCTGTTCCCCCCAGTCCCTATACACACACAGTCCCCCCCAGTCCCTACACACACACATACACAGCCTGTTCCTCCCCCCCAGTCCCTACACACACACATACACAGCCTGTTCCCCCCAGTCCCTATACACACACAGTCCCCCCCCCCAGTGCCTACACACTCACATACACAGCCTGTTCCTCCCCCCCAGTCCCTACACACACACATACACAGCCTGTTCCCCCAGTCCCTACACACACAGTCTGTTCCCCCCAGTCCCTACACACACTCTGTTCACCCCCCCCAGTCCCTACACATACACAGCCTGTCCCCCTCCCCAGTCCCTACACATACACAGCTTGCCCCCCCCAGTCCCTACACACACACACACACACAAAGCCAGCCTACCCCCTCCAGGCACCATACGTATGCACACACACTGCTCGCCCCCCACCCACCCCGTTACTGAGCGAGCGGGACACAGAAGAAGAAAGCAGGGGTGCATAAAGACAGACCAGGCACAGTCGGGGGCGTGGCCTAATCACGGGTCCGTGACCACGCCCCTTTGAGAGAAAAAATCCTAACATTCAGCAAGCAGCAGGATCCGGCCTCGGCAGAGAAAGTCACCCGACTTCCAGGCAGGCAAGTCCGCTGCTAGCTGCTGCTGTCTTGCACGCTGGCCGGCGCATGTGCCTTATCTCAAGGGGGCGGGACATCAGACGGGTACTGAACAGGAAAACAGTAAAAAAAATGTTTTCCTGTTTCCATCTGCAGGGGATCCTGTGGGCCTATTTTGAAGAGGGGGCCTGGAGCTGCAGCTCCATCCGCCCCATTGTTAATCCGGCCCTGGACACGAGGGTACACATGTATAAGGGAAAGAAACCTGAGGTAACTTTTCCCTCCTCACATGAGTTGAACGAATTATGTGAAAAAGCTTGGGAATCTCCAGACAAAAAACTGCAGATTCCCAAAAGGATTCTTATGGCGTATTCTTTCCCGCCAACGGACAGGATACGGTGGGAATCCTCCCCTAGGGTAGACAAAGCATTGACACGCTTATCAAAAAGGATAACGTTGCCATCCGAAAATACGGCTACCCTCAAGGATCCTGCTGACCGCAAGCAGGAGGTTACCTTGAAGTCCATTTACACACATTCTGGTACGTTACTCAGACCGGCAATTGTGTCGGCCTGGGTTTGTAGCGCTGTAGCAGCATGGACAGATTCCTTATCAGCGGAAATTGAGACCCTAGAGAAGGATACCATTTTATTGACCCTAGGGCATATAAAAGATGCTGTCTTATATATGAGAGATGCTCAAAGAGACATTTGTCTACTGGGTTCCAGAATAAATGCTATGTCTATTTCTGCTAGGCGAGTCTTATGGACCCGGCAGTGGACAGGTGATGCCGACTCAAAGAGGCATATGGAGGTTTTGCCTTACAAGGGTGAGGAATTGTTTGGGGAAGGTCTCTCGGACCTCGTCTCCACAGCTACAGCAGGTAAATCCAATTTTTTGCCTTATGCCCCCTCACAGCCTAAGAAAGCGCCACATTATCAAATGCAGTCCTTTCGGTCAAATAAAAGCAAAAGAGTACGTGGATCGTCCTTTCTTGCCAGAGGTGAGGGCAGAGGAAAAAAGCTGCACAACACAGCTAGTTCCCAGGAACAGAAGTCCTCCCCGGCCTCTGCAAAATCTACCACATGACGCTGGGGCTCCGCTGAGGGAGTCCGCCCCAGTGGGGGCACGTCTTCAACTTTTCAGCCACATCTGGGTTCACTCACAGGTGGATCCCTGGGCAATGGAAATTGTTTCTCAGGGATACAAGCTGGAATTCGAAGAGGTGCCTCCTTGCCGGGTTTTCAAATCGGCTCTACCGACTTCTCCCCTAGAAAGGGAGATAGTGTTAAATGCTGTTCACAAATTGTGTCTTCAACAAGTGGTGGTCGAGGTTCCCCTGCTTCAAAGAGGGAAGGGATACTACTCAACTCTGTTTGTAGTCCCGAAACCGGATGGTTCGGTCAGACTCATTTTGAATTTAAAATCCCTGAACCTATACTTAAAACGGTTCAAGTTCAAGATGGAATCGCTCAGAGCGGTCATCGCCAGCCTGGAAGGGGGGGATTTTATGGTATCTCTGGACATAAAGGATGCATACCTTCATGTTCCCATTTATCCACCTCACCAGGCGTACCTGAGATTTGCGGTACAGGATTGTCATTACCAATTTCAGACGTTGCCGTTTGGGCTTTCCACGGCCCCGAGGATTTTCACCAAGGTAATGGCGGAAATGATGGTGCTCCTGCGCAAGCAGGGTGTCACAATTATCCCATACTTGGACGATCTCCTCATAAAAGCGAGATCACGAGAGAAGTTACTGAACAGTGTGTCACTTTCACTGAAGGTGTTACAGCAACACGGCTGGATTCTCAATATCCCGAAGTCGCAGCTGGTTCCTATGACTCGTCTGACCTTCTTGGGTATGATTCTGGACACAGACCAGAAAAGGGCTTTTCTTCCGATAGAAAAAGCTCAGGAACTCATGACTCTAGTCAAGAACCTATTGAAGCCAAAACAAGTGTCAGTACATCATTGCACTCAAGCCCTGGGAAAGATGGTGGCAACATATGAAGCCATTCCCTTCGGCAGGTTCCATGCAAGGACTTTCCAATGGGACCTATTGGACAAGTGGTCCGGGTCACATCTACAAATTCATCAGCTGATCACCCTGTCCCCCAGAGCCATGGTATCTCTCCTGTGGTGGCTGCAGAGTGCTCACCTTTTAGAAGGCCGCAGGTTCGGCATTCAGGACTGGATCCTGGTGACCACGGACGCGAGCCTCAGAGGGTGGGGAGCAGTCACACAGGGATGAAACTTCCAAGGACTTTGGACAAGTCAACAGACTTGTCTTCACATCAACATCCTGGAACTGAGGGCCATATACAACGCCCTACGCCAAGAGGAGAACTTACTTCGCGACCAACCAGTTCTGTTCCAGTCAGACAACATCACCGCAGTGGCTCATGTAAACCTCCAAGGCGGCACAAGGAGCAGAGTGGCAATGGCGGAAGCCACCAGGATTCTTCGCTGGGCGGAAAATCATGTAAGCGCACTGTCAGCAGTGTTCATTCCGGGAGTGGACAACTGGGAAGCAGACTTCCTCAGCAGACACGACCTGCATCCAGGAGAGTGGGGAGTTCATCAGGAAGTCTTCGCACAGATTGCAAGTCAGTGGGGACTGCCCCAGATAGACATGATGGCGTCCCGCCTCAACAAAAAGCTATAGAGGTATTGCACCAGATAAAAAGACCCTCAGGCGGTAGCAGTAGACGCCCTAGTGACACCGTGGGTGTTCCAGTCGGTCTATGTGTTTCCTCCTCTTCCTCTCATACCCAAGGTGTTGAGAATAATAAGAAAAAGAGGAATGAGAACAATTCTCATTGTTCCAGATTGGCCACAAAGGGCCTGGTATCCAGATCTGCTGGCAATGCTCACGGGAGATCCGTGGCCTCTTCCTCTGCGACAGGACCTGTTGCAACAGGGGCCCTGTCTGTTCCAAGACTTACCGCGGCTGCGTTTGACGGCATGGCGGTTGAACGCCGGATCCTAGTGGAAAAGGGCATTCTGGATGAGGTCATTCCTACTCTGATAAAGGCTAGGAAAGACGTGACAGCGAAACATTATCACCGGATATGGCGAAAATATGTTTCTTGGTGTGAGGCCAGGAATGCCCCTACTGAAGAATTCCATCTGGGTCGTTTCCTTCACTTCCTACAGACTGGAGTGAATTAGGGCCTAAAATTAGGCTCCATTAAGGTTCAGATTTCGGCCTTATCCATTTTCTTTCAAAAAGAATTCGCTTCTCTCCCAGAAGTACAGACTTTTGTGAAGGGAGTGCTGCATATTCAGCCTCCGGTGGCGCCTTGGGACCTTAACGTGGTGTTGAGTTTTACTTCAGTCGCACTGGTTTGAACCACTTCAAATGGTGGAGTTAAAATATCTCACTTGGAAGGTGGTCATGTTATTAGCCTTGGCTTCGGCTAGGCGAGTGTCGGAATTGGCGGCTTTGTCTTATAAAAGCCCCTATCTGGTTTTCCATATGGATAGGGTGGAATCGCGGACCCGTCCTCAGTTCTTGCCTAAGGTGGTGTCATCTTTTCATATGAACCAACCTATTGTGGTGCCTGTGGCTACGCGAGACTTGGAGGATTCCGAGTCCCTTGATGTAGTCAGGGCTTTGAAAATTTACGTGGCCAGAATGGCTAGAGTCAGAAAAACAGAAGCACTGTTTGTCCTATATGCAGCCAACAAGGTTGACGCCCCTGCTTCAAAACAGACTATTGCTCGCTGGATCTGTAACACGATTCAGCAGGTGCATTCTATGGCTGGATTGCCGTTACCAAAATCGGTCAAGGCCCATTCCACTAGGAAGGTGGGCTTGTCTTGGGCGGCTGCCCAAGGAGTCTCGGCACTACAACTGTGCCGAGCTGCTACTTGGTCAGGTTCAAACACCTTTGCAAAGTTCTATAAGTTTGATACCCTGGCTGAGGAGGACCTCCTGTTTGCTCAATCGGTGCTGCAGAGTCATCCGCACTCTCCTGCCCGTTTGGGAGCTTTGGTATAATCCCCATGGTCCTTACGGAGTCCCCAGCATCCTCTAGGAAGTAAGAGAAAATAAGATTTTAAACCTACCGGTAAATCTTTTTCTTGTAGTCCGTAGAGGATGCTGGGCGCCCGTCCCAAGTGCGGACTACTTCTGCGAGACTTGTATATAGTTTTGCTTACATAAGGGTTATGTTATAGTTTCATCAGTTTTGGACTGATGCTACGTTGTTTTTTCATACTGTTAACTGTTTAATGGATACACATGTTATACGGTGTGAATGGTGTGGCTGGTATGAATCTTGCCCTTGGATTAACAAAAATCCTTTCCTCGTACTGTCCGTCTCCTCTGGGCACAGTTTCTCTAACTGAGGTCTGGAGGAGGGGCATAGAGGGAGGAGCCAGTGCACACCCATACCTAAAGTCTTTCTTAAAGTGCCCATGTCTCCTGCGGAGCCCGTCTATCCCCATGGTCCTTACGGAGTCCCCAGCATCCTCTACGGACTACGAGAAAAAGATTTACCGGTAGGTTTAAAATCTTATTTTATCTAGTCCATTCTTAAAAGTGTTGACCGAGTCCACCATTACTACTCTCTCCGGCAGGGAATTCCAAACACATATTGTCCTTACTGTGAAAAAACCTGTGAAAAAACATCATCATCACACTAGTTTGAATGGCCATTTGAAATAGCTGATAATGATGACAGCTATACTTGTTCTTGCTAAAATAATTATTATATTGTACTGGGAACAGGTAGCATTCACCTTCTCCGGTGGTAGATGATAACACCTTAGATAATAGCAGATACTAAACATTCCAACAGGCTGGTGCAACTAGTTGCAGTTAGTTTCATGGGGTGGATTGGCCATAGGGCTTACCAGGAAGATTCCTGTTAGACCGACGTGTCTGCAGTGCCTGTTTTGTGTGTTGTCATGTGGCCCCACACATGACAGGCAGTCCAGTACACTCAGTACACTGCATTGTCCCCATTCATTCTGTTATTCCATCTCTGCAGTACAGCAACTCTGCCATCCAGTGATGCTGCCATGGCTACACAGTATGTTATACCTCTTGTTGGCCACAGTATGTTATACCCACGTTGGGCCACTTTTAACATTTTTTAGAGGGCATCTTTTAGTTCACAATCCGCCCCTGTTAGCTTAACTTAGGCAAGAAATAAAAACAGCAAAACAACAACAAAATCCTAGCCTGTGTGGCTCTTACTGACATATAGGTTCTAATTCAGACCTGATTGTAGATGTGCTAAATTTAGCACATCTACAATCAGCTTCCCTGACATGCAGGGAGGACGCCCAGCACAGGGCTAGTCCACCCCGCATGTCAGGCCTGATCCCCTGCACAAGTACAAAAGCATTGCGTGCTGGCAGGAGCTACTTGTCGCTGTGAGGTTTGCAGCGGCTACGTGTGATGTCACGCAGCCACTGCGACCTGCCCCCTCCAAAGCGTTACACGGACTGTGCCCCGTAAACGGCGGCCAAATGCCACCGGCCCGCCCCCTCCCACCCAGCGACAGCCTCTGCCTGTCAATCAGGCAGAGGCGATCGCAGGGCTGAGACGGCTATCGGCTGTCTGACATGCGCCAATGCACTGCGGCGCCGGCGCATACGCAGTTCAGACCTGATTGGCTGCTGTACGAAAACGCACAGCACCAATCAGGTCTGATTTAGATCCATAGTTCCAGCACACTAGGCAGTGCCTCCTCTTTTCCGAGACAGACAAACACAGCATACTAACACACCCTTTAATTGCTGCAGCTGCCAACCATCCTGTTGACTGCCTGGGAGAAGAGAATAGCTGAAAAGTGTCTCAGAAATGTAATCCTTTAACCTAAGACTGTTTTGAAATCTGTGTACTTCACAAAATATCTGGAGTTTAAAAAGAAGAATTAGATAGGTAGGTAGATAGATTGATAGATACAGTGGGTTCCTACTACTGTATGTCAGTGTAATCCAGTGCAATGCTAGATTAACTGGGCTGGATTACACTGTAAAAAGGAGCCATTACTGTAAAGCAAAATCTGGAACTATTTTTAAATTGGGAACATATTTAAAAAATTACACAAAATAGAGATAATGATACTGATTATTTAGCTCATAAACAACATTCATAGTTGCAACAGATCTATCTAAAGTCTTCTGTAGACTGAAAAACAAATATTTATTTCAATAATAATGTTGTAATTTTATACAAAGGATTGTGATTTAGGACTTATATTTATAATGCACTTAACTTACCAAATTAACATGTGTAGTATTAAAATGTATTTAGCGCAAACATATTAGAAAATTTAGAAATTCATGTCTATCATTTTAAAATTAACCGTTATAAAGTATATGTAGCTATCAAGGAGTAGAATTATGAAACAACAACACTCATTGGTACAAAAAAAATACAGGCTGCTTGGTAAAAGAGGAACTATGTGACACTTGGTGGAATAAGTTTACAATATGCTAAAGGCATGATTTGGCTTGCGGAAAATATATTGGAAATATTTACAGAAATAACACTTTTAAATGAGATTAGTTGGCAAATTCTGTTATTTACATAATCAAACAATTGCTGTGTTTAGTCTCATACCTTCAATAGACACAGTATGATTGGAGTCATTTTACATAATAGTAGCAAACAGAACAATTAATTAAAACCTTACTGTATTTAACAATTTTGTTCTAGAATCTAGACAATTACATTTCAACTCATTATTTACAGACAAAGATCGCTATGAAATAAAATAAAAAGTGATCTTATTGAGCATGACTATGAGATAAATCATAATGTAAATAAATATGTCTACTGTGACATGCATTGCTATTAGAATTGTAATGTATGTATAGCAACTAGACATTGCAAGAACCTTATTTGTTGTATATTATTTTGTTAGCTGTCATCGACTCATTCCAATCCTTGCCGGCCATGTGCTTGTGATCCAGTTGGCTCTTTACATGATGTGTGTATCAAGGATTCAACAGAAGCTACAGAAGGTACAAACTATTTACTTTTTTAATTGTGTTCAACCAAGGGTTACACACGGAAATACCTGCAATTATATATTTGCAAGTATTTATATGTATGTATATGTGCATATATACATGCATACATACATACATATACTAGTGATGTCATGGGTTACAATAGTTTTTAACTCCATAAAAGTCAACAAATGTGTTTGTATTACCCATGAAATGAAAACAAGAGCATCTTTGGTGGTGAGAAGGGTACTTTATAGATCAGATCTTCAATGTACAACTAGTCCCTTACTCTCCATAAATGGGAGCCAAGCAATATAAGACTGTCAAAGGTACTGTAGTGTCAGCACTTAATATATAAGTGGTCAAACCCCCTCTTAGCCAAACATATAATCTGGGCTGCATTAGGCAAATTAAGGCATTTTTTTTCTTCTCCTGAATGTTTAAGATAGAAGCAGTACTTAAGATACAATTAGTCAAATACCCTCTTACCCAAACATGAAATCTGGGATACAACTGGCAAATAAAGGAATGATCCCCCAAAAAATGGATAAATAATAAAAAATTATTTCATTAACTAGATTAATAACTTCATAGGACAACTCACTATTGTCATGGATAAATGAAATTTAAAATAACAAATACTTTTGCACTATTGTAGACAACAATGGTTAGAAGAAAATTCTTAAAACACAGTATCACAGGGTAAAAGTCAGGTATAAAAATAAAGCATAAAAGAAAAAGAAAATTCTCACTTAAAACTTCAGCGTGTTTCCTGGCACCTGGCCGCTTCCTCAGGAAGTGTTAAATGAATTAATATTTACAAATAAATGTTGTCACCACCATCTCTGCTCAGGTGGATCTACACTACTTAATAATAACAGCCCCACTTTGTGTCATATATTTATGTGTTTCTATGTTGAGAGTCAACTTACCTGGATGCACCCCAAAATCCTCCAATATGGCAATAATAAGATTTTACTCACCGGTAAATCTATTTCTCGTAGTCCGTAGTGGATGCTGGGAACTCCGTAAGGACCATGGGGATAGCGGCTCCGCAGGAGACTGGGCACAACTAAAGAAAGCTTTAGGTCACCTGGTGTGCACTGGCTCCTCCCACTATGACCCTCCTCCAAGCCTCAGTTAGGACACTGTGCCCGGACGAGCTGACATAATAAGGAAGGATTTTGAATCCCGGGTAAGACTCATACCAGCCACACCAATCACACCGTATAACTCGTGATACTATACCCAGTTAACAGTATGAATATAACTGAGCCTCTCAACAGATGGCTCAACAATAACCCTTTAGTTAGGCAATAACTATATACAAGTATTGCAGACAATCCGCACTTGGGATGGGCGCCCAGCATCCACTACGGACTACGAGAAATAGATTTACCGGTGAGTAAAATCTTATTTTCTCTGACGTCCTAGTGGATGCTGGGAACTCCGTAAGGACCATGGGGATTATACCAAAGCTCCCAAACGGGCGGGAGAGTGCGGATGACTCTGCAGCACCGAATGAGAGAACTCCAGGTCCTCCTCAGCCAGGGTATCAATTTTGTAGAATTTAGCAAACGTGTTTGCCCCTGACCAAGTTGCAGCTCGGCAAAGTTGGAAAGCCGAGACCCCTCAGGCAGCTGCCCAAGATGAGCCTACCTTCCTTGTGGAATGGGCTTTTACAGATTTTGGCTGCGGTAGTCCAGCCGCAGAATGCGCCAGCTGAATTGTGCTACAAATCCAGCGAGCAATAGTCTGCTTAGAAGCAGGAGCACCCAGTTTGTTGGGTGCATACAGGATAAACAGCGAGTCAGTTCTCCTGACTCTAGCCGTCCTGGAAACATAATTTTTCAAGGCCCTGACTACGTCCAGTAACTTGGAATCCTCCAAGTCCCTAGTAGCCGCAGGCACTACAATAGGTTGGTTCAAGTGAAAAGCTGATACCACCTTAGGGAGAAACTGGGGACGAGTCCTCAATTCTGCCCTATCCATATGGAAAATCAGATAAGGACTTTTATATGACAAAGCCGCCAATTCTGATACACGCCTGGCCGAAGCCAAGGCCAATAACATGACCACTTTCCGCGTGAGATATTTTAGATCCACGGTTTTTAGTGGCTCACACCAATGTGATTTTAAGAAACTCAACACCACGTTGAGAACCCAAGGTGCCACTGGAGGCACAACCGGGGGCTGAATATGCAGCACTCCTTTTACAATGTCTGAACTTCAGGTACTGAAGCTAGTTCTTTCTGGAAGAAAATCGACAGAGCCGAGATCTATATCTTAATGGAGCCTAATTTTAGGCCCATAGACACTCCTGCTTGTAGGAAATGCAGAAATCGACCTAGTTGAAATTCCTCTGTTGGGGCCTTTTTTGGCCTCACACCAAGCAACATATTTCCGCCATATGCGGTGATAATGTTTTGCAGTTACATCTTTCCTGGCTTGAATCAGCGTAGGAATGACTTCCTCCGGAATCCCTTTTCCTTTAGGATCCGGCGTTCAACCGCCATGCCGTCAAAACGTAGCCGCGGTAAGTCTTGGAACAGACAGGGCCCCTGCTGCCGCAGGTCCTGTCTGAGCGGCAGAGGCCATGGGTCCTCTGATATAATTTCTTGAAGTTCTGGGTACCAAGCTCTTCTTGGCCAATCCGGAACCACGAGTATCGTTCTTACTCCTCGCCTTCCTATTATTCTCAGTACCTTTTGTATGAGAGGCAGAGGGGGGAACACATAAACCGTCTGGTACACCCACGGTGTTACCAGAGCGTCCACAGCTATCGCCTGAGGGTCCCTTGACCTGGCGCAATATCTTTTATAGCTTTTTGTTGAGGCGGGACGCCATCATGTCCACCTGTGGCCTTTCCCAATGGTGTACAATCCTTTGGAAGACTTCTGGATGAAATCCCCACTCTCCCGGGTGGAGGTCGTGTCTGCTGAGTAGATCTGCTTCCCAGTCGTCCACTCCGGGAATAAACACTGCTGACAGTGCTAACACATAAAAACTAAAACCATATACCATATAAAATATGTATATTACAAGGAAGCGCATATATATTTTGATCTTTTGATTATAATTATATATTTATTTATTGTTTAATAATCCGATTTCTTGTTAATGCACAACATAAAAATAAATAAAATCTTTAAAACACACCAGGGCTGCAATATTGAAATGTCCAGAACTGTGACTATTACCGTCCAAATAACCCTATACCGCTGGAGCTCCAATATAGATTTTTCTTTAAGCACACAAAGTGCTATTTATATAACTCCCCGGTGAAGAGCTGGTTATTTTGTGACGATGTCCGTTATTACTTTGTATCCACAGACTGAAACAATAAGTTTGGTAGAAACTGCAAGTGTTCACAGTTGTGTCTGCCGCACAACAACTTGTGTCACCCTCTTCTATCCCCACCGCCAATGTTTAATGCTCACCACAGCCGTAGATTGAAACCTCCGTCAGGCTGGATCTTGTGCAGTTGAAGCCGAGGTTTTTCCGGCGGGAGCGGCGGTGTCTGCAGCGTCCACAGGGGAAGGGTGTACACTTTCAAAGTTGGTTTCTGGCAATTTCTCCAAATTGTCCTCTGGCATAGAGGGATTCCGTGCCGCCTGCTGGTGTTTTAAAATTGTTCCTTAACGCGTTTCTCCGTGCTTTCAATCTCACGGTTTCATCAGAAGGTATTGAGGTGCATTCTGTTGTCCGTATTTAAATGCCAGGTACCCAATCAATATAGAGCATTAATTAGCATTAATTAGCACAGGTGTGATGATCTTTTAAACCTGTGTTTTCTTTTTTCATTCTTTCACACATTAAACACTATAATAAATTATAGCATAAGGCAACAATCTATTTATGTTTATTATACAAATATATAAAACCCATTTACTTTGTACTATATAGTCTCCATACTATACATTTATTTATTCATTTGTATTAACACGAGACATAGGAGTTAATTTTCATCTTAAATCTTTTTAAATAATAACTATATTTTTATAACACTCAGAGCAATGTGGAGCCGAGTGGCTCAAGAGGCTAAGGCCCCTGTCTGTAAACAGACAGACCCGGGTTCGAATCACCTCCAAACCCAGGAAGAACAAATTTTTTAAAATTTTTTCTGTTTATTAAATATTTATCTTATATATTAATTATGCTTACTATAGCTATCATAACCAGACGTAACCCGATTCCAAAATATATCACAATTATCTAGACTCTCATAACATGATTATATTACGTATTCCACATATATATAGTGAATTTAACAGTACACATAGAGATCTTTATATGTACATAATTATCACAAACCATGTTATTCGACAGAGGATCAAATTTATCACACTATCCCATACTCTCATAGGATTATCAGAACCTTCAGACATTTGTGATCTAAGCTCCTTTATAATCTCAACATATATATGCACACACACCAGACGTTTTACTCTCCACATTTTTTGTGTGTATGTGTGTATATACATACACAGATACATAGCTCACTTCTTTCGTACTTTCAGGTTCTGTGTTTATTTCTTAATCCTTTGAAAGACATATATGACCTGACAATGTTCCCCAGTGGTTTCTTTCTATACACATTATACATTCAGATTGCTCATTTGGATGTCCTATATATTATTCATCTCAATTGAATCGTTCAAGCCATTCGGAAACAATGTACCCAGGGAGAAGATCCAAAAAGCTTCGCGTTTGCATAGAAGATTGAATCTATCTCCCCCTCTTGTTGTACTTTGAACATGTTCCACTCCTTGTATCCTAATTACTGAGGTGTTGCTATGATGTTTATACTTCACATGTCGTACTAAGCTATGTGTACTGACACCCCGCCTAATGTTATTTTTATGTTCTAAACATCTGATGTGCAACATCCTAGTCGTGCGGCCCACGTATTGTATGCCACACACACATGTGATCACATATATGACATATGTCGTGCGGCAATTAATGCGTTGTTGTATATTAAACGTGGAGCCATTTGAATAGGATGTAACAGTTATACTTTTATCTAGCATAGTATTACAGGTGGTGCATCCTAGTTTTCTACATTTGTAATTCCCCCTTTCTGTATTGAACTTCTGTAACCATGTGTAGTTAGAAACATTTTTTGTAGCTTCATAGTGACTTGGTGCTAAGAAGTTTTTCAAACTAGAAGCCTTTTTAAAGATAACTTGTGGTTTGTCTATTAGTTCTTTAGATAAGATCCTATCAGTTTTTAAAATAGGATAATTCTTATGAATAATACGTTTGATCTCTTTTGAACAGGCATTATATTTTGTTATGAATCTAGGTTGACCATCATTGATGGAGTCCTTCACATCCTCTTTCTTTTTATAGATAAGTAGGGACTCTCTATCACATTTCAAAGCCTCATTAAAAGCATGATCTATAATGTCTATAGGATAATTTTGTTCTTTAAATGCTTGAGTTAATTCTAGAGCTTGAGTTTCAAATTGTTCTATTGTTGAACAGTTTCTACGGAGTCGAAGATACTGACTTTTTGGTATATTATCGAGCCAGGGGCGGTGGTGACTGCTGTGATAATTTAAAAAATTGTTAGTATCGACCGCTTTCTTAAAAGTAGAGGTACTGATAAGATTATCTTCTACTTTGAGGGCGATATCTAAGAAAGTTATTGCTGATTCGTGTATTGTGCTAGTGAAAGATAACCCAAATTCATTATTATTAAGATATGACAAGAATTCCTCAATCAGATGTACATCCCCATCCCAGATAAAAAACATATCATCAATATATCTTCCATATAGCACCAGGTTCGCCCCGAATGGACCATCCCAGACATACTTGTCTTCTAGGTGGCCCATATAGATGTTAGCTAAACTCGGGGCGAACCTGGTGCCCATTGCAACTCCCAATGTCTGTAAATAAAATTTGGTGTTGAATGTGAAGTAATTGTGAGTCATAATAAATTCGACCGCCTCCAAAACAAACCGTCTTTTAACTATTTCCAGTGATCTATCAGTGCTTAATGTGATTTCAAGTGCCTCAAGACCTAATTTGTGAGGTATATTGGAGTACAATGACTCCACATCACAGGTCATAAATAGATAACTATTTTTCCATTTTATGTTTTTAATTAAATTAATAAAGTGAGTAGAATCTCTAATATATGATCTAAGGCTTAAAACATGTGGCTGTAAATGATAATCAACAAAAGCAGAAAGATTGGAAGTGAGGGACCCTACACCAGATATTATGGGACGCCCAGGAGGTGCATGTAGTGACTTGTGAATCTTTGGGAGGTGATAGTATGTAGGAATAACTGGGTGTGTGGTAAATAGGAATGAATATTCAGACTTAGATATCGCCCCCTCTTCTAACGCCACATCTAGAAACTCTTTCAGTTCCTTCTGATATTTGGAGGTAGGATCAAATTCAAGAATTTTATAGAACAAGATGTTATTCAATTGTCTGTATGCCTCCTTCAGATAATCCTCCGTATTTTGTACCACTGTCCCCCCGCCCTTGTCTGCAGCCCTGATGGTGAGTGATTTATCTTTAGTTAAGTTGTTCAGGGCCCTTCTCTCTTGGGAATGTAAATTATCTCTCTTCTTTGTTATTGTCTTTGAATTTTGACATAATGATCTCATATCATTTAGGGTTATATTGAAAAAGGTCTCTATCCCCCCACTAAGTTGATTGGTAGGATAGAATTCTGATTTCTTTTTGAAAGGGCCTTTCCTATTCTTATCAGCCTCATATAAAAGTACCTCACCAGTCTGGCTTTTGCTTTCTTGTTCTAATTCAATAAGGATGTTTAGAGGCAATAAATCTGCATCATCCAAAATCACAGGATGTCCCTCTATATCTTGTTTTTTCAAGCTTTTAGTAGCAAAATAGCGTTTTCTACATAGATCTCGAGTGTATCGATTGAGCTCTACATAGAGTCCAAACAAGTCAGGTTTTTGTGATGGTGCAAATTTAAGACCCTTAGCAATTAATGCCTTTTCACTTTCACTGAGTACACGTGAAGAGAGGTTAAATAGACCTTTATTTCTTAGTCTTTCCTTGCGCTTTTTGATAAGTTCCCTTCTTCCACCTCTTCTTCCTCTGTATCTAGCTCTTTTCTTTTTGGCGAATTGGTTTGTAGGGCCTGATATCTGTTCTTGTTTTTCCATATTGGATACAGTCTCTGATCTAAAAAAGAAGAGGTGGAGGTATCTTCTGTATGTGATTCAATATTCCTAGGTGTTGTTTTTGGTCTAGCTCCTTGTGTATATGCCCTTGTCCTATTGTCAGGACTTCTTTTATATTTATTGTACTGTTGCGCTCTTTGTCCAGACTCACGTGTAAATTCTCTCCTTTGTTCCCTCTGTGAACCTGTATTATAATGGAGTCGTTCATTTTCTCTAGATGTAATTCTATCCCTAGGGGGGAATTGTTGTCTGTTGTTTCTTGGTCTGCTACTTGATCTAAAGCTTTCAGAGTTTAATCTGTGTCTCCTATTGTAGGATCTTACTTGACCCTGTTTATAGTCTCCTTGGTCCCTAGATAGTTTTTTATTTTTATTCGTAATGATAGTCTGTTCAAACTCTTCGACTTTACAATTAACAGTACGATCAAAGTTCCTGAAATCAGTTCTAACTTCAAATGGTTGTAACAATTTTTGTATACTTTCAATTTCCATAGAGATGGCTTTCACTTTGTCATCTCTATATGAAATTAACAACTCCATAAGTGCAAAGGAACATGTGTCTAGTATATTATTCCATTTTTCAGTTAATTTGTCATCATCTTTGAATGAGCATGACTTAAATATCCTTAGCCCTCTGGGTATCATCTTTTCTTTTACATATCTCTTTAATAGCATTTTATCTAGCCAATGCCGAGTTTCATCCTTTAGCAGATTTTCTAGTCTGCCAAATAACTGATGCATATCCAGAGGGTTAATTTGATCTCCTTCTCCCACATTTTCCTTATTTATTAGTTCATTTAGAATCAGGTTACGTCTGGTGTTTCTCTCTCCTATGTCTCTACGTGTTGCCATACTAACAAGTGCTGCTCAAAACTTAGTAGAAAAAAGCCACAGCAAAGAAACCCTACACAGTTAAGACTGTTCAACCCCCAATGTTAAAACTGTCAAAACTGTGTAACAATCAAGCGCACTGAACTTATCTCCTTTTGATGGGTATCAATTTAGAAATATATTTGCAGCTCCCAATGGAGTACTCTACCTTACTCCAAGCATAAACACTAAAACCATATACCATATAAAATATGTATATTACAAGGAAGCGCATATATATTTTGATCTTTTGATTATAATTATATATTTATTTATTGTTTAATAATCCGATTTCTTGTTAATGCACAACATAAAAATAAATAAAATCTTTAAAACACACCAGGGCTGCAATATTGAAATGTCCAGAACTGTGACTATTACCGTCCAAATAACCCTATACCGCTGGAGCTCCAATATAGATTTTTCTTTAAGCACACAAAGTGCTATTTATATAACTCCCCGGTGAAGAGCTGGTTATTTTGTGACGATGTCCGTTATTACTTTGTATCCACAGACTGAAACAATAAGTTTGGTAGAAACTGCAAGTGTTCACAGTTGTGTCTGCCGCACAACAACTTGTGTCACCCTCTTCTATCCCCACCGCCAATGTTTAATGCTCACCACAGCCGTAGATTGAAACCTCCGTCAGGCTGGATCTTGTGCAGTTGAAGCCGAGGTTTTTCCGGCGGGAGCGGCGGTGTCTGCAGCGTCCACAGGGGAAGGGTGTACACTTTCAAAGTTGGTTTCTGGCAATTTCTCCAAATTGTCCTCTGGCATAGAGGGATTCCGTGCCGCCTGCTGGTGTTTTAAAATTGTTCCTTAACGCGTTTCTCCGTGCTTTCAATCTCACGGTTTCATCAGAAGGTATTGAGGTGCATTCTGTTGTCCGTATTTAAATGCCAGGTACCCAATCAATATAGAGCATTAATTAGCATTAATTAGCACAGGTGTGATGATCTTTTAAACCTGTGTTTTCTTTTTTCATTCTTTCACACATTAAACACTATAATAAATTATAGCATAAGGCAACAATCTATTTATGTTTATTATACAAATATATAAAACCCATTTACTTTGTACTATATAGTCTCCATACTATACATTTATTTATTCATTTGTATTAACACGAGACATAGGAGTTAATTTTCATCTTAAATCTTTTTAAATAATAACTATATTTTTATAACACTCAGAGCAATGTGGAGCCGAGTGGCTCAAGAGGCTAAGGCCCCTGTCTGTAAACAGACAGACCCGGGTTCGAATCACCTCCAAACCCAGGAAGAACAAATTTTTTAAAATTTTTTCTGTTTATTAAATATTTATCTTATATATTAATTATGCTTACTATAGCTATCATAACCAGACGTAACCCGATTCCAAAATATATCACAATTATCTAGACTCTCATAACATGATTATATTACGTATTCCACATATATATAGTGAATTTAACAGTACACATAGAGATCTTTATATGTACATAATTATCACAAACCATGTTATTCGACAGAGGATCAAATTTATCACACTATCCCATACTCTCATAGGATTATCAGAACCTTCAGACATTTGTGATCTAAGCTCCTTTATAATCTCAACATATATATGCACACACACCAGACGTTTTACTCTCCACATTTTTTGTGTGTATGTGTGTATATACATACACAGATACATAGCTCACTTCTTTCGTACTTTCAGGTTCTGTGTTTATTTCTTAATCCTTTGAAAGACATATATGACCTGACAATGTTCCCCAGTGGTTTCTTTCTATACACATTATACATTCAGATTGCTCATTTGGATGTCCTATATATTATTCATCTCAATTGAATCGTTCAAGCCATTCGGAAACAATGTACCCAGGGAGAAGATCCAAAAAGCTTCGCGTTTGCATAGAAGATTGAATCTATCTCCCCCTCTTGTTGTACTTTGAACATGTTCCACTCCTTGTATCCTAATTACTGAGGTGTTGCTATGATGTTTATACTTCACATGTCGTACTAAGCTATGTGTACTGACACCCCGCCTAATGTTATTTTTATGTTCTAAACATCTGATGTGCAACATCCTAGTCGTGCGGCCCACGTATTGTATGCCACACACACATGTGATCACATATATGACATATGTCGTGCGGCAATTAATGCGTTGTTGTATATTAAACGTGGAGCCATTTGAATAGGATGTAACAGTTATACTTTTATCTAGCATAGTATTACAGGTGGTGCATCCTAGTTTTCTACATTTGTAATTCCCCCTTTCTGTATTGAACTTCTGTAACCATGTGTAGTTAGAAACATTTTTTGTAGCTTCATAGTGACTTGGTGCTAAGAAGTTTTTCAAACTAGAAGCCTTTTTAAAGATAACTTGTGGTTTGTCTATTAGTTCTTTAGATAAGATCCTATCAGTTTTTAAAATAGGATAATTCTTATGAATAATACGTTTGATCTCTTTTTTTGACAGGCATTATATTTTGTTATGAATCTAGGTTGACCATCATTGATGGAGTCCTTCACATCCTCTTTCTTTTTATAGATAAGTAGGGACTCTCTATCACATTTCAAAGCCTCATTAAAAGCATGATCTATAATGTCTATAGGATAATTTTGTTCTTTAAATGCTTGAGTTAATTCTAGAGCTTGAGTTTCAAATTGTTCTATTGTTGAACAGTTTCTACGGAGTCGAAGATACTGACTTTTTGGTATATTATCGAGCCAGGGGCGGTGGTGACTGCTGTGATAATTTAAAAAATTGTTAGTATCGACCGCTTTCTTAAAAGTAGAGGTACTGATAAGATTATCTTCTACTTTGAGGGCGATATCTAAGAAAGTTATTGCTGATTCGTGTATTGTGCTAGTGAAAGATAACCCAAATTCATTATTATTAAGATATGACAAGAATTCCTCAATCTGATGTACATCCCCATCCCAGATAAAAAACATATCATCAATATATCTTCCATATAGCACCAGGTTCGCCCCGAATGGACCATCCCAGACATACTTGTCTTCTAGGTGGCCCATATAGATGTTAGCTAAACTCGGGGCGAACCTGGTGCCCATTGCAACTCCCAATGTCTGTAAATAAAATTTGGTGTTGAATGTGAAGTAATTGTGAGTCATAATAAATTCGACCGCCTCCAAAACAAACCGTCTTTTAACTATTTCCAGTGATCTATCAGTGCTTAATGTGATTTCAAGTGCCTCAAGACCTAATTTGTGAGGTATATTGGAGTACAATGACTCCACATCACAGGTCATAAATAGATAACTATTTTTCCATTTTATGTTTTTAATTAAATTAATAAAGTGAGTAGAATCTCTAATATATGATCTAAGGCTTAAAACATGTGGCTGTAAATGATAATCAACAAAAGCAGAAAGATTGGAAGTGAGGGACCCTACACCAGATATTATGGGACGCCCAGGAGGTGCATGTAGTGACTTGTGAATCTTTGGGAGGTGATAGTATGTAGGAATAACTGGGTGTGTGGTAAATAGGAATGAATATTCAGACTTAGATATCGCCCCCTCTTCTAACGCCACATCTAGAAACTCTTTCAGTTCCTTCTGATATTTGGAGGTAGGATCAAATTCAAGAATTTTATAGAACAAGATGTTATTCAATTGTCTGTATGCCTCCTTCAGATAATCCTCCGTATTTTGTACCACTGTCCCCCCGCCCTTGTCTGCAGCCCTGATGGTGAGTGATTTATCTTTAGTTAAGTTGTTCAGGGCCCTTCTCTCTTGGGAATGTAAATTATCTCTCTTCTTTGTTATTGTCTTTGAATTTTGACATAATGATCTCATATCATTTAGGGTTATATTGAAAAAGGTCTCTATCCCCCCACTAAGTTGATTGGTAGGATAGAATTCTGATTTCTTTTTGAAAGGGCCTTTCCTATTCTTATCAGCCTCATATAAAAGTACCTCACCAGTCTGGCTTTTGCTTTCTTGTTCTAATTCAATAAGGATGTTTAGAGGCAATAAATCTGCATCATCCAAAATCACAGGATGTCCCTCTATATCTTGTTTTTTCAAGCTTTTAGTAGCAAAATAGCGTTTTCTACATAGATCTCGAGTGTATCGATTGAGCTCTACATAGAGTCCAAACAAGTCAGGTTTTTGTGATGGTGCAAATTTAAGACCCTTAGCAATTAATGCCTTTTCACTTTCACTGAGTACACGTGAAGAGAGGTTAAATAGACCTTTATTTCTTAGTCTTTCCTTGCGCTTTTTGATAAGTTCCCTTCTTCCACCTCTTCTTCCTCTGTATCTAGCTCTTTTCTTTTTGGCGAATTGGTTTGTAGGGCCTGATATCTGTTCTTGTTTTTCCATATTGGATACAGTCTCTGATCTAAAAAAGAAGAGGTGGAGGTATCTTCTGTATGTGATTCAATATTCCTAGGTGTTGTTTTTGGTCTAGCTCCTTGTGTATATGCCCTTGTCCTATTGTCAGGACTTCTTTTATATTTATTGTACTGTTGCGCTCTTTGTCCAGACTCACGTGTAAATTCTCTCCTTTGTTCCCTCTGTGAACCTGTATTATAATGGAGTCGTTCATTTTCTCTAGATGTAATTCTATCCCTAGGGGGGAATTGTTGTCTGTTGTTTCTTGGTCTGCTACTTGATCTAAAGCTTTCAGAGTTTAATCTGTGTCTTCTATTGTAGGATCTTACTTGACCCTGTTTATAGTCTCCTTGGTCCCTAGATAGTTTTTTATTTTTATTCGTAATGATAGTCTGTTCAAACTCTTCGACTTTACAATTAACAGTACGATCAAAGTTCCTGAAATCAGTTCTAACTTCAAATGGTTGTAACAATTTTTGTATACTTTCAATTTCCATAGAGATGGCTTTCACTTTGTCATCTCTATATGAAATTAACAACTCCATAAGTGCAAAGGAACATGTGTCTAGTATATTATTCCATTTTTCAGTTAATTTGTCATCATCTTTGAATGAGCATGACTTAAATATCCTTAGCCCTCTGGGTATCATCTTTTCTTTTACATATCTCTTTAATAGCATTTTATCTAGCCAATGCCGAGTTTCATCCTTTAGCAGATTTTCTAGTCTGCCAAATAACTGATGCATATCCAGAGGGTTAATTTGATCTCCTTCTCCCACATTTTCCTTATTTATTAGTTCAT
Organism: Pseudophryne corroboree; assembly: GCF_028390025.1. NCBI lineage: Eukaryota > Metazoa > Chordata > Amphibia > Anura > Myobatrachidae > Pseudophryne > Pseudophryne corroboree. The sequence goes on along the minus strand of NC_086447.1, from coordinate 540,624,668 downwards.
TTAGAATCAGGTTACGTCTGGTGTTTCTCTCTCCTATGTCTCTACGTGTTGCCATACTAACAAGTGCTGCTCAAAACTTAGTAGAAAAAAGCCACAGCAAAGAAACCCTACACAGTTAAGACTGTTCAACCCCCAATGTTAAAACTGTCAAAACTGTGTAACAATCAAGCGCACTGAACTTATCTCCTTTTGATGGGTATCAATTTAGAAATATATTTGCAGCTCCCAATGGAGTACTCTACCTTACTCCAAGCATAAACACTAAAACCATATACCATATAAAATATGTATATTACAAGGAAGCGCATATATATTTTGATCTTTTGATTACAATTATATATTTATTTATTGTTTAATAATCCGATTTCTTGTTAATGCACAACATAAAAATAAATAAAATCTTTAAAACACACCAGGGCTGCAATATTGAAATGTCCAGAACTGTGACTATTACCATCCAAATAACCCTATACCGCTGGAGCTCCAATATAGATTTTTCTTTAAGCACACAAAGTGCTATTTATATAACTCCCCGGTGAAGAGCTGGTTATTTTGTGACGATGTCCGTTATTACTTTGTATCCACAGACTGAAACAATAAGTTTGGTAGAAACTGCAAGTGTTCACAGTTGTGTCTGCCGCACAACAACTTGTGTCACCCTCTTCTATCCCCACCGCCAATGTTTAATGCTCACCACAGCCGTAGATTGAAACCTCCGTCAGGCTGGATCTTGTGCAGTTGAAGCCGAGGTTTTTCCGGCGGGAGCGGCGGTGTCTGCAGCGTCCACAGGGGAAGGGTGTACACTTTCAAAGTTGGTTTCTGGCAATTTCTCCAAATTGTCCTCTGGCATAGAGGGATTCCGTGCCGCCTGCTGGTGTTTTAAAATTGTTCCTTAACGCGTTTCTCCGTGCTTTCAATCTCACGGTTTCATCAGAAGGTATTGAGGTGCATTCTGTTGTCCGTATTTAAATGCCAGGTACCCAATCAATATAGAGCATTAATTAGCATTAATTAGCACAGGTGTGATGATCTTTTAAACCTGTGTTTTCTTTTTTCATTCTTTCACACATTAAACACTATAATAAATTATAGCATAAGGCAACAATCTATTTATGTTTATTATACAAATATATAAAACCCATTTACTTTGTACTATATAGTCTCCATACTATACATTTATTTATTCATTTGTATTAACACGAGACATAGGAGTTAATTTTCATCTTAAATCTTTTTAAATAATAACTATATTTTTATAACACTCAGAGCAATGTGGAGCCGAGTGGCTCAAGAGGCTAAGGCCCCTGTCTGTAAACAGACAGACCCGGGTTCGAATCACCTCCAAACCCAGGAAGAACAAATTTTTTAAAAATTTTTCTGTTTATTAAATATTTATCTTATATATTAATTATGCTTACTATAGCTATCATAACCAGACGTAACCCGATTCCAAAATATATCACAATTATCTAGACTCTCATAACATGATTATATTACGTATTCCACATATATATAGTGAATTTAACAGTACACATAGAGATCTTTATATGTACATAATTATCACAAACCATGTTATTCGACAGAGGATCAAATTTATCACACTATCCCATACTCTCATAGGATTATCAGAACCTTCAGACATTTGTGATCTAAGCTCCTTTATAATCTCAACATATATATGCACACACACCAGACGTTTTACTCTCCACATTTTTTGTGTGTATGTGTGTATATACATACACAGATACATAGCTCACTTCTTTCGTACTTTCAGGTTCTGTGTTTATTTCTTAATCCTTTGAAAGACATATATGACCTGACAATGTTCCCCAGTGGTTTCTTTCTATACACATTATACATTCAGATTGCTCATTTGGATGTCCTATATATTATTCATCTCAATTGAATCGTTCAAGCCATTCGGAAACAATGTACCCAGGGAGAAGATCCAAAAAGCTTCGCGTTTGCATAGAAGATTGAATCTATCTCCCCCTCTTGTTGTACTTTGAACATGTTCCACTCCTTGTATCCTAATTACTGAGGTGTTGCTATGATGTTTATACTTCACATGTCGTACTAAGCTATGTGTACTGACACCCCGCCTAATGTTATTTTTATGTTCTAAACATCTGATGTGCAACATCCTAGTCGTGCGGCCCACGTATTGTATGCCACACACACATGTGATCACATATATGACATATGTCGTGCGGCAATTAATGCGTTGTTGTATATTAAACGTGGAGCCATTTGAATAGGATGTAACAGTTATACTTTTATCTAGCATAGTATTACAGGTGGTGCATCCTAGTTTTCTACATTTGTAATTCCCCCTTTCTGTATTGAACTTCTGTAACCATGTGTAGTTAGAAACATTTTTTGTAGCTTCATAGTGACTTGGTGCTAAGAAGTTTTTCAAACTAGAAGCCTTTTTAAAGATAACTTGTGGTTTGTCTATTAGTTCTTTAGATAAGATCCTATCAGTTTTTAAAATAGGATAATTCTTATGAATAATACGTTTGATCTCTTTTGAACAGGCATTATATTTTGTTATGAATCTAGGTTGACCATCATTGATGGAGTCCTTCACATCCTCTTTCTTTTTATAGATAAGTAGGGACTCTCTATCACATTTCAAAGCCTCATTAAAAGCATGATCTATAATGTCTATAGGATAATTTTGTTCTTTAAATGCTTGAGTTAATTCTAGAGCTTGAGTTTCAAATTGTTCTATTGTTGAACAGTTTCTACGGAGTCGAAGATACTGACTTTTTGGTATATTATCGAGCCAGGGGCGGTGGTGACTGCTGTGATAATTTAAAAAATTGTTAGTATCGACCGCTTTCTTAAAAGTAGAGGTACTGATAAGATTATCTTCTACTTTGAGGGCGATATCTAAGAAAGTTATTGCTGATTCGTGTATTGTGCTAGTGAAAGATAACCCAAATTCATTATTATTAAGATATGACAAGAATTCCTCAATCTGATGTACATCCCCATCCCAGATAAAAAACATATCATCAATATATCTTCCATATAGCACCAGGTTCGCCCCGAATGGACCATCCCAGACATACTTGTCTTCTAGGTGGCCCATATAGATGTTAGCTAAACTCGGGGCGAACCTGGTGCCCATTGCAACTCCCAATGTCTGTAAATAAAATTTGGTGTTGAATGTGAAGTAATTGTGAGTCATAATAAATTCGACCGCCTCCAAAACAAACCGTCTTTTAACTATTTCCAGTGATCTATCAGTGCTTAATGTGATTTCAAGTGCCTCAAGACCTAATTTGTGAGGTATATTGGAGTACAATGACTCCACATCACAGGTCATAAATAGATAACTATTTTTCCATTTTATGTTTTTAATTAAATTAATAAAGTGAGTAGAATCTCTAATATATGATCTAAGGCTTAAAACATGTGGCTGTAAATGATAATCAACAAAAGCAGAAAGATTGGAAGTGAGGGACCCTACACCAGATATTATGGGACGCCCAGGAGGTGCATGTAGTGACTTGTGAATCTTTGGGAGGTGATAGTATGTAGGAATAACTGGGTGTGTGGTAAATAGGAATGAATATTCAGACTTAGATATCGCCCCCTCTTCTAACGCCACATCTAGAAACTCTTTCAGTTCCTTCTGATATTTGGAGGTAGGATCAAATTCAAGAATTTTATAGAACAAGATGTTATTCAATTGTCTGTATGCCTCCTTCAGATAATCCTCCGTATTTTGTACCACTGTCCCCCCGCCCTTGTCTGCAGCCCTGATGGTGAGTGATTTATCTTTAGTTAAGTTGTTCAGGGCCCTTCTCTCTTGGGAATGTAAATTATCTCTCTTCTTTGTTATTGTCTTTGAATTTTGACATAATGATCTCATATCATTTAGGGTTATATTGAAAAAGGTCTCTATCCCCCCACTAAGTTGATTGGTAGGATAGAATTCTGATTTCTTTTTGAAAGGGCCTTTCCTATTCTTATCAGCCTCATATAAAAGTACCTCACCAGTCTGGCTTTTGCTTTCTTGTTCTAATTCAATAAGGATGTTTAGAGGCAATAAATCTGCATCATCCAAAATCACAGGATGTCCCTCTATATCTTGTTTTTTCAAGCTTTTAGTAGCAAAATAGCGTTTTCTACATAGATCTCGAGTGTATCGATTGAGCTCTACATAGAGTCCAAACAAGTCAGGTTTTTGTGATGGTGCAAATTTAAGACCCTTAGCAATTAATGCCTTTTCACTTTCACTGAGTACACGTGAAGAGAGGTTAAATAGACCTTTATTTCTTAGTCTTTCCTTGCGCTTTTTGATAAGTTCCCTTCTTCCACCTCTTCTTCCTCTGTATCTAGCTCTTTTCTTTTTGGCGAATTGGTTTGTAGGGCCTGATATCTGTTCTTGTTTTTCCATATTGGATACAGTCTCTGATCTAAAAAAGAAGAGGTGGAGGTATCTTCTGTATGTGATTCAATATTCCTAGGTGTTGTTTTTGGTCTAGCTCCTTGTGTATATGCCCTTGTCCTATTGTCAGGACTTCTTTTATATTTATTGTACTGTTGCGCTCTTTGTCCAGACTCACGTGTAAATTCTCTCCTTTGTTCCCTCTGTGAACCTGTATTATAATGGAGTCGTTCATTTTCTCTAGATGTAATTCTATCCCTAGGGGGGAATTGTTGTCTGTTGTTTCTTGGTCTGCTACTTGATCTAAAGCTTTCAGAGTTTAATCTGTGTCTCCTATTGTAGGATCTTACTTGACCCTGTTTATAGTCTCCTTGGTCCCTAGATAGTTTTTTATTTTTATTCGTAATGATAGTCTGTTCAAACTCTTCGACTTTACAATTAACAGTACGATCAAAGTTCCTGAAATCAGTTCTAACTTCAAATGGTTGTAACAATTTTTGTATACTTTCAATTTCCATAGAGATGGCTTTCACTTTGTCATCTCTATATGAAATTAACAACTCCATAAGTGCAAAGGAACATGTGTCTAGTATATTATTCCATTTTTCAGTTAATTTGTCATCATCTTTGAATGAGCATGACTTAAATATCCTTAGCCCTCTGGGTATCATCTTTTCTTTTACATATCTCTTTAATAGCATTTTATCTAGCCAATGCCGAGTTTCATCCTTTAGCAGATTTTCTAGTCTGCCAAATAACTGATGCATATCCAGAGGGTTAATTTGATCTCCTTCTCCCACATTTTCCTTATTTATTAGTTCATTTAGAATCAGGTTACGTCTTGTGTTTCTCTCTCCTATGTCTCTACGTGTTGCCATACTAACAAGTGCTGCTCAAAACTTAGTAGAAAAAAGCCACAGCAAAGAAACCCTACACAGTTAAGACTGTTCAACCCCCAATGTTAAAACTGTCAAAACTGTGTAACAATCAAGCGCACTGAACTTATCTCCTTTTGATGGGTATCAATTTAGAAATATATTTGCAGCTCCCAATGGAGTACTCTACCTTACTCCAAGCATAAACACTAAAACCATATACCATATAAAATATGTATATTACAAGGAAGCGCATATATATTTTGATCTTTTGATTACAATTATATATTTATTTATTGTTTAATAATCCGATTTCTTGTTAATGCACAACATAAAAATAAATAAAATCTTTAAAACACACCAGGGCTGCAATATTGAAATGTCCAGAACTGTGACTATTACCGTCCAAATAACCCTATACCGCTGGAGCTCCAATATAGATTTTTCTTTAAGCACACAAAGTGCTATTTATATAACTCCCCGGTGAAGAGCTGGTTATTTTGTGACGATGTCCGTTATTACTTTGTATCCACAGACTGAAACAATAAGTTTGGTAGAAACTGCAAGTGTTCACAGTTGTGTCTGCCGCACAACAACTTGTGTCACCCTCTTCTATCCCCACCGCCAATGTTTAATGCTCACCACAGCCGTAGATTGAAACCTCCGTCAGGCTGGATCTTGTGCAGTTGAAGCCGAGGTTTTTCCGGCGGGAGCGGCGGTGTCTGCAGCGTCCACAGGGGAAGGGTGTACACTTTCAAAGTTGGTTTCTGGCAATTTCTCCAAATTGTCCTCTGGCATAGAGGGATTCCGTGCCGCCTGCTGGTGTTTTAAAATTGTTCCTTAACGCGTTTCTCCGTGCTTTCAATCTCACGGTTTCATCAGAAGGTATTGAGGTGCATTCTGTTGTCCGTATTTAAATGCCAGGTACCCAATCAATATAGAGCATTAATTAGCATTAATTAGCACAGGTGTGATGATCTTTTAAACCTGTGTTTTCTTTTTTCATTCTTTCACACATTAAACACTATAATAAATTATAGCATAAGGCAACAATCTATTTATGTTTATTATACAAATATATAAAACCCATTTACTTTGTACTATATAGTCTCCATACTATACATTTATTTATTCATTTGTATTAACACGAGACATAGGAGTTAATTTTCATCTTAAATCTTTTTAAATAATAACTATATTTTTATAACACTCAGAGCAATGTGGAGCCGAGTGGCTCAAGAGGCTAAGGCCCCTGTCTGTAAACAGACAGACCCGGGTTCGAATCACCTCCAAACCCAGGAAGAACAAATTTTTTAAAAATTTTTCTGTTTATTAAATATTTATCTTATATATTAATTATGCTTACTATAGCTATCATAACCAGACGTAACCCGATTCCAAAATATATCACAATTATCTAGACTCTCATAACATGATTATATTACGTATTCCACATATATATAGTGAATTTAACAGTACACATAGAGATCTTTATATGTACATAATTATCACAAACCATGTTATTCGACAGAGGATCAAATTTATCACACTATCCCATACTCTCATAGGATTATCAGAACCTTCAGACATTTGTGATCTAAGCTCCTTTATAATCTCAACATATATATGCACACACACCAGACGTTTTACTCTCCACATTTTTTGTGTGTATGTGTGTATATACATACACAGATACATAGCTCACTTCTTTCGTACTTTCAGGTTCTGTGTTTATTTCTTAATCCTTTGAAAGACATATATGACCTGACAATGTTCCCCAGTGGTTTCTTTCTATACACATTATACATTCAGATTGCTCATTTGGATGTCCTATATATTATTCATCTCAATTGAATCGTTCAAGCCATTCGGAAACAATGTACCCAGGGAGAAGATCCAAAAAGCTTCGCGTTTGCATAGAAGATTGAATCTATCTCCCCCTCTTGTTGTACTTTGAACATGTTCCACTCCTTGTATCCTAATTACTGAGGTGTTGCTATGATGTTTATACTTCACATGTCGTACTAAGCTATGTGTACTGACACCCCGCCTAATGTTATTTTTATGTTCTAAACATCTGATGTGCAACATCCTAGTCGTGCGGCCCACGTATTGTATGCCACACACACATGTGATCACATATATGACATATGTCGTGCGGCAATTAATGCGTTGTTGTATATTAAACGTGGAGCCATTTGAATAGGATGTAACAGTTATACTTTTATCTAGCATAGTATTACAGGTGGTGCATCCTAGTTTTCTACATTTGTAATTCCCCCTTTCTGTATTGAACTTCTGTAACCATGTGTAGTTAGAAACATTTTTTGTAGCTTCATAGTGACTTGGTGCTAAGAAGTTTTTCAAACTAGAAGCCTTTTTAAAGATAACTTGTGGTTTGTCTATTAGTTCTTTAGATAAGATCCTATCAGTTTTTAAAATAGGATAATTCTTATGAATAATACGTTTGATCTCTTTTGAACAGGCATTATATTTTGTTATGAATCTAGGTTGACCATCATTGATGGAGTCCTTCACATCCTCTTTCTTTTTATAGATAAGTAGGGACTCTCTATCACATTTCAAAGCCTCATTAAAAGCATGATCTATAATGTCTATAGGATAATTTTGTTCTTTAAATGCTTGAGTTAATTCTAGAGCTTGAGTTTCAAATTGTTCTATTGTTGAACAGTTTCTACGGAGTCGAAGATACTGACTTTTTGGTATATTATCGAGCCAGGGGCGGTGGTGACTGCTGTGATAATTTAAAAAATTGTTAGTATCGACCGCTTTCTTAAAAGTAGAGGTACTGATAAGATTATCTTCTACTTTGAGGGCGATATCTAAGAAAGTTATTGCTGATTCGTGTATTGTGCTAGTGAAAGATAACCCAAATTCATTATTATTAAGATATGACAAGAATTCCTCAATCTGATGTACATCCCCATCCCAGATAAAAAACATATCATCAATATATCTTCCATATAGCACCAGGTTCGCCCCGAATGGACCATCCCAGACATACTTGTCTTCTAGGTGGCCCATATAGATGTTAGCTAAACTCGGGGCGAACCTGGTGCCCATTGCAACTCCCAATGTCTGTAAATAAAATTTGGTGTTGAATGTGAAGTAATTGTGAGTCATAATAAATTCGACCGCCTCCAAAACAAACCGTCTTTTAACTATTTCCAGTGATCTATCAGTGCTTAATGTGATTTCAAGTGCCTCAAGACCTAATTTGTGAGGTATATTGGAGTACAATGACTCCACATCACAGGTCATAAATAGATAACTATTTTTCCATTTTATGTTTTTAATTAAATTAATAAAGTGAGTAGAATCTCTAATATATGATCTAAGGCTTAAAACATGTGGCTGTAAATGATAATCAACAAAAGCAGAAAGATTGGAAGTGAGGGACCCTACACCAGATATTATGGGACGCCCAGGAGGTGCATGTAGTGACTTGTGAATCTTTGGGAGGTGATAGTATGTAGGAATAACTGGGTGTGTGGTAAATAGGAATGAAAATTCAGACTTAGATATCGCCCCCTCTTCTAACGCCACATCTAGAAACTCTTTCAGTTCCTTCTGATATTTGGAGGTAGGATCAAATTCAAGAATTTTATAGAACAAGATGTTATTCAATTGTCTGTATGCCTCCTTCAGATAATCCTCCGTATTTTGTACCACTGTCCCCCCGCCCTTGTCTGCAGCCCTGATGGTGAGTGATTTATCTTTAGTTAAGTTGTTCAGGGCCCTTCTCTCTTGGGAATGTAAATTATCTCTCTTCTTTGTTATTGTCTTTGAATTTTGACATAATGATCTCATATCATTTAGGGTTATATTGAAAAAGGTCTCTATCCCCCCACTAAGTTGATTGGTAGGATAGAATTCTGATTTCTTTTTGAAAGGGCCTTTCCTATTCTTATCAGCCTCATATAAAAGTACCTCACCAGTCTGGCTTTTGCTTTCTTGTTCTAATTCAATAAGGATGTTTAGAGGCAATAAATCTGCATCATCCAAAATCACAGGATGTCCCTCTATATCTTGTTTTTTCAAGCTTTTAGTAGCAAAATAGCGTTTTCTACATAGATCTCGAGTGTATCGATTGAGCTCTACATAGAGTCCAAACAAGTCAGGTTTTTGTGATGGTGCAAATTTAAGACCCTTAGCAATTAATGCCTTTTCACTTTCACTGAGTACACGTGAAGAGAGGTTAAATAGACCTTTATTTCTTAGTCTTTCCTTGCGCTTTTTGATAAGTTCCCTTCTTCCACCTCTTCTTCCTCTGTATCTAGCTCTTTTCTTTTTGGCGAATTGGTTTGTAGGGCCTGATATTTGTTCTTGTTTTTCCATATTGGATACAGTCTCTGATCTAAAAAAGAAGAGGTGGAGGTATCTTCTGTATGTGATTCAATATTCCTAGGTGTTGTTTTTGGTCTAGCTCCTTGTGTATATGCCCTTGTCCTATTGTCAGGACTTCTTTTATATTTATTGTACTGTTGCGCTCTTTGTCCAGACTCACGTGTAAATTCTCTCCTTTGTTCCCTCTGTGAACCTGTATTATAATGGAGTCGTTCATTTTCTCTAGATGTAATTCTATCCCTAGGGGGGAATTGTTGTCTGTTGTTTCTTGGTCTGCTACTTGATCTAAAGCTTTCAGAGTTTAATCTGTGTCTCCTATTGTAGGATCTTACTTGACCCTGTTTATAGTCTCCTTGGTCCCTAGATAGTTTTTTATTTTTATTCGTAATGATAGTCTGTTCAAACTCTTCGACTTTACAATTAACAGTACGATCAAAGTTCCTGAAATCAGTTCTAACTTCAAATGGTTGTAACAATTTTTGTATACTTTCAATTTCCATAGAGATGGCTTTCACTTTGTCATCTCTATATGAAATTAACAACTCCATAAGTGCAAAGGAACATGTGTCTAGTATATTATTCCATTTTTCAGTTAATTTGTCATCATCTTTGAATGAGCATGACTTAAATATCCTTAGCCCTCTGGGTATCATCTTTTCTTTTACATATCTCTTTAATAGCATTTTATCTAGCCAATGCCGAGTTTCATCCTTTAGCAGATTTTCTAGTCTGCCAAATAACTGATGCATATCCAGAGGGTTAATTTGATCTCCTTCTCCCACATTTTCCTTATTTATTAGTTCATTTAGAATCAGGTTACGTCTGGTGTTTCTCTCTCCTACTGTATGTCTCTACGTGTTGCCATACTAACAAGTGCTGCTCAAAACTTAGTAGAAAAAAGCCACAGCAAAGAAACCCTACACAGTTAAGACTGTTCAACCCCCAATGTTAAAACTGTCAAAACTGTGTAACAATCAAGCGCACTGAACTTATCTCCTTTTGATGGGTATCAATTTAGAAATATATTTGCAGCTCCCAATGGAGTACTCTACCTTACTCCAAGCATAAACACTAAAACCATATACCATATAAAATATGTATATTACAAGGAAGCGCATATATATTTTGATCTTTTGATTACAATTATATATTTATTTATTGTTTAATAATCCGATTTCTTGTTAATGCACAACATAAAAATAAATAAAATCTTTAAAACACACCAGGGCTGCAATATTGAAATGTCCAGAACTGTGACTATTACCGTCCAAATAACCCTATACCGCTGGAGCTCCAATATAGATTTTTCTTTAAGCACACAAAGTGCTATTTATATAACTCCCCGGTGAAGAGCTGGTTATTTTGTGACGATGTCCGTTATTACTTTGTATCCACAGACTGAAACAATAAGTTTGGTAGAAACTGCAAGTGTTCACAGTTGTGTCTGCCGCACAACAACTTGTGTCACCCTCTTCTATCCCCACCGCCAATGTTTAATGCTCACCACAGCCGTAGATTGAAACCTCCGTCAGGCTGGATCTTGTGCAGTTGAAGCCGAGGTTTTTCCGGCGGGAGCGGCGGTGTCTGCAGCGTCCACAGGGGAAGGGTGTACACTTTCAAAGTTGGTTTCTGGCAATTTCTCCAAATTGTCCTCTGGCATAGAGGGATTCCGTGCCGCCTGCTGGTGTTTTAAAATTGTTCCTTAACGCGTTTCTCCGTGCTTTCAATCTCACGGTTTCATCAGAAGGTATTGAGGTGCATTCTGTTGTCCGTATTTAAATGCCAGGTACCCAATCAATATAGAGCATTAATTAGCATTAATTAGCACAGGTGTGATGATCTTTTAAACCTGTGTTTTCTTTTTTCATTCTTTCACACATTAAACACTATAATAAATTATAGCATAAGGCAACAATCTATTTATGTTTATTATACAAATATATAAAACCCATTTACTTTGTACTATATAGTCTCCATACTATACATTTATTTATTCATTTGTATTAACACGAGACATAGGAGTTAATTTTCATCTTAAATCTTTTTAAATAATAACTATATTTTTATAACACTCAAAGCAATGTGGAGCCGAGTGGCTCAAGAGGCTAAGGCCCCTGTCTGTAAACAGACAGACCCGGGTTCGAATCACCTCCAAACCCAGGAAGAACAAATTTTTTAAAAATTTTTCTGTTTATTAAATATTTATCTTATATATTAATTATGCTTACTATAGCTATCATAACCAGACGTAACCCGATTCCAAAATATATCACAATTATCTAGACTCTCATAACATGATTATATTACGTATTCCACATATATATAGTGAATTTAACAGTACACATAGAGATCTTTATATGTACATAATTATCACAAACCATGTTATTCGACAGAGGATCAAATTTATCACACTATCCCATACTCTCATAGGATTATCAGAACCTTCAGACATTTGTGATCTAAGCTCCTTTATAATCTCAACATATATATGCACACACACCAGACGTTTTACTCTCCACATTTTTTGTGTGTATGTGTGTATATACATACACAGATACATAGCTCACTTCTTTCGTACTTTCAGGTTCTGTGTTTATTTCTTAATCCTTTGAAAGACATATATGACCTGACAATGTTCCCCAGTGGTTTCTTTCTATACACATTATACATTCAGATTGCTCATTTGGATGTCCTATATATTATTCATCTCAATTGAATCGTTCAAGCCATTCGGAAACAATGTACCCAGGGAGAAGATCCAAAAAGCTTCGCGTTTGCATAGAAGATTGAATCTATCTCCCCCTCTTGTTGTACTTTGAACATGTTCCACTCCTTGTATCCTAATTACTGAGGTGTTGCTATGATGTTTATACTTCACATGTCGTACTAAGCTATGTGTACTGACACCCCGCCTAATGTTATTTTTATGTTCTAAACATCTGATGTGCAACATCCTAGTCGTGCGGCCCACGTATTGTATGCCACACACACATGTGATCACATATATGACATATGTCGTGCGGCAATTAATGCGTTGTTGTATATTAAACGTGGAGCCATTTGAATAGGATGTAACAGTTATACTTTTATCTAGCATAGTATTACAGGTGGTGCATCCTAGTTTTCTACATTTGTAATTCCCCCTTTCTGTATTGAACTTCTGTAACCATGTGTAGTTAGAAACATTTTTTGTAGCTTCATAGTGACTTGGTGCTAAGAAGTTTTTCAAACTAGAAGCCTTTTTAAAGATAACTTGTGGTTTGTCTATTAGTTCTTTAGATAAGATCCTATCAGTTTTTAAAATAGGATAATTCTTATGAATAATACGTTTGATCTCTTTTGAACAGGCATTATATTTTGTTATGAATCTAGGTTGACCATCATTGATGGAGTCCTTCACATCCTCTTTCTTTTTATAGATAAGTAGGGACTCTCTATCACATTTCAAAGCCTCATTAAAAGCATGATCTATAATGTCTATAGGATAATTTTGTTCTTTAAATGCTTGAGTTAATTCTAGAGCTTGAGTTTCAAATTGTTCTATTGTTGAACAGTTTCTACGGAGTCGAAGATACTGACTTTTTGGTATATTATCGAGCCAGGGGCGGTGGTGACTGCTGTGATAATTTAAAAAATTGTTAGTATCGACCGCTTTCTTAAAAGTAGAGGTACTGATAAGATTATCTTCTACTTTGAGGGCGATATCTAAGAAAGTTATTGCTGATTCGTGTATTGTGCTAGTGAAAGATAACCCAAATTCAATATTATTAAGATATGACAAGAATTCCTCAATCTGATGTACATCCCCATCCCAGATAAAAAACATATCATCAATATATCTTCCATATAGCACCAGGTTCGCCCCGAATGGACCATCCCAGACATACTTGTCTTCTAGGTGGCCCATATAGATGTTAGCTAAACTCGGGGCGAACCTGGTGCCCATTGCAACTCCCAATGTCTGTAAATAAAATTTGGTGTTGAATGTGAAGTAATTGTGAGTCATAATAAATTCGACCGCCTCCAAAACAAACCGTCTTTTAACTATTTCCAGTGATCTATCAGTGCTTAATGTGATTTCAAGTGCCTCAAGACCTAATTTGTGAGGTATATTGGAGTACAATGACTCCACATCACAGGTCATAAATAGATAACTATTTTTCCATTTTATGTTTTTAATTAAATTAATAAAGTGAGTAGAATCTCTAATATATGATCTAAGGCTTAAAACATGTGGCTGTAAATGATAATCAACAAAAGCAGAAAGATTGGAAGTGAGGGACCCTACACCAGATATTATAAGAACGCCCAGGAGGTGCATGTAGTGACTTGTGAATCTTTGGGAGGTGATAGTATGTAGGAATAACTGGGTGTGTGGTAAATAGGAATGAATATTCAGACTTAGATATCGCCCCCTCTTCTAACGCCACATCTAGAAACTCTTTCAGTTCCTTCTGATATTTGGAGGTAGGATCAAATTCAAGAATTTTATAGAACAAGATGTTATTCAATTGTCTGTATGCCTCCTTCAGATAATCCTCCGTATTTTGTACCACTGTCCCCCCGCCCTTGTCTGCAGCCCTGATGGTGAGTGATTTATCTTTAGTTAAGTTGTTCAGGGCCCTTCTCTCTTGGGAATGTAAATTATCTCTCTTCTTTGTTATTGTCTTTGAATTTTGACATAATGATCTCATATCATTTAGGGTTATATTGAAAAAGGTCTCTATCCCCCCACTAAGTTGATTGGTAGGATAGAATTCTGATTTCTTTTTGAAAGGGCCTTTCCTATTCTTATCAGCCTCATATAAAAGTACCTCACCAGTCTGGCTTTTGCTTTCTTGTTCTAATTCAATAAGGATGTTTAGAGGCAATAAATCTGCATCATCCAAAATCACAGGATGTCCCTCTATATCTTGTTTTTTCAAGCTTTTAGTAGCAAAATAGCGTTTTCTACATAGATCTCGAGTGTATCGATTGAGCTCTACATAGAGTCCAAACAAGTCAGGTTTTTGTGATGGTGCAAATTTAAGACCCTTAGCAATTAATGCCTTTTCACTTTCACTGAGTACACGTGAAGAGAGGTTAAATAGACCTTTATTTCTTAGTCTTTCCTTGCGCTTTTTGATAAGTTCCCTTCTTCCACCTCTTCTTCCTCTGTATCTAGCTCTTTTCTTTTTGGCGAATTGGTTTGTAGGGCCTGATATCTGTTCTTGTTTTTCCATATTGGATACAGTCTCTGATCTAAAAAAGAAGAGGTGGAGGTATCTTCTGTATGTGATTCAATATTCCTAGGTGTTGTTTTTGGTCTAGCTCCTTGTGTATATGCCCTTGTCCTATTGTCAGGACTTCTTTTATATTTATTGTACTGTTGCGCTCTTTGTCCAGACTCACGTGTAAATTCTCTCCTTTGTTCCCTCTGTGAACCTGTATTATAATGGAGTCGTTCATTTTCTCTAGATGTAATTCTATCCCTAGGGGGGAATTGTTGTCTGTTGTTTCTTGGTCTGCTACTTGATCTAAAGCTTTCAGAGTTTAATCTGTGTCTCCTATTGTAGGATCTTACTTGACCCTGTTTATAGTCTCCTTGGTCCCTAGATAGTTTTTTATTTTTATTCGTAATGATAGTCTGTTCAAACTCTTCGACTTTACAATTAACAGTACGATCAAAGTTCCTGAAATCAGTTCTAACTTCAAATGGTTGTAACAATTTTTGTATACTTTCAATTTCCATAGAGATGGCTTTCACTTTGTCATCTCTATATGAAATTAACAACTCCATAAGTGCAAAGGAACATGTGTCTAGTATATTATTCCATTTTTCAGTTAATTTGTCATCATCTTTGAATGAGCATGACTTAAATATCCTTAGCCCTCTGGGTATCATCTTTTCTTTTACATATCTCTTTAATTACAAATGTAGAAAACTAGGATGCACCACCTGTAATACTATGCTAGATAAAAGTATAACTGTTACATCCTATTCAAATGGCTCCACGTTTAATATACAACAACGCATTAATTGCCGCACGACATATGTCATATATGTGATCACATGTGTGTGTGGCATACAATACGTGGGCCGCACGACTAGGATGTTGCACATCAGATGTTTAGAACATAAAAATAACATTAGGCGGGGTGTCAGTACACATAGCTTAGTACAACATGTGAAGTATAAACATCATAGCAACACCTCAGTAATTAGGATACAAGGAGTGGAACATGTTCAAAGTACAACAAGAGGGGGAGATAGATTCAATCTTCTATGCAAACGCGAAGCTTTTTGGATCTTCTCCCTGGGTACATTGTTTCCGAATGGCTTGAACGATTCAATTGAGATGAATAATATATAGGACATCCAAATGAGCAATCTGAATGTATAATGTGTATAGAAAGAAACCACTGGGGAACATTGTCAGGTCATATATGTCTTTCAAAGGATTAAGAAATAAACACAGAACCTGAAAGTACGAAAGAAGTGAGCTATGTATCTGTGTATGTATATACACACATACACACAAAAAATGTGGAGAGAAAAACGTCTGGTGTGTGTGCATATATATGTTGAGATTATAAAGGAGCTTAGATCACAAATGTCTGAAGGTTCTGATAATCCTATGAGAGTATGGGATAGTGTGATAAATTTGATCCTCTGTCGAATAACATGGTTTGTGATAATTATGTACATATAAAGATCTCTATGTGTACTGTTAAATTCACTATATATATGTGGAATACGTAATATAATCATGTTATGAGAGTCTAGATAATTGTGATATATTTTGGAATCGGGTTACGTCTGGTTATGATAGCTATAGTAAGCATAATTAATATATAAGATAAATATTTAATAAACAGAAAATTTTTAAAAAATTTGTTCTTCCTGGGTTTGGAGGTGATTCGAACCCGGGTCTGTCTGTTTACAGACAGGGGCCTTAGCCTCTTGAGCCACTCGGCTCCACATTGCTCTGAGTGTTATAAAAATATAGTTATTATTTAAAAAGATTTAAGATGAAAATTAACTCCTATGTCTCGTGTTAATACAAATGAATAAATAAATGTATAGTATGGAGACTATATAGTACAAAGTAAATGGGTTTTATATATTTGTATAATAAACATAAATAGATTGTTGCCTTATGCTATAATTTATTATAGTGTTTAATGTGTGAAAGAATGAAAAAAGAAAACACAGGTTTAAAAGATCATCACACCTGTGCTAATTAATGCTAATTAATGCTCTATATTGATTGGGTACCTGGCATTTAAATACGGACAACAGAATGCACCTCAATACCTTCTGATGAAACCGTGAGATTGAAAGCACGGAGAAACGCGTTAAGGAACAATTTTAAAACACCAGCAGGCGGCACGGAATCCCTCTATGCCAGAGGACAATTTGGAGAAATTGCCAGAAACCAACTTTGAAAGTGTACACCCTTCCCCTGTGGACGCTGCAGACACCGCCGCTCCCGCCGGAAAAACCTCGGCTTCAACTGCACAAGATCCAGCCTGACGGAGGTTTCAATCTACGGCTGTGGTGAGCATTAAACATTGGCGGTGGGGATAGAAGAGGGTGACACAAGTTGTTGTGCGGCAGACACAACTGTGAACACTTGCAGTTTCTACCAAACTTATTGTTTCAGTCTGTGGATACAAAGTAATAACGGACATCGTCACAAAATAACCAGCTCTTCACCGGGGAGTTATATAAATAGCACTTTGTGTGCTTAAAGAAAAATCTATATTGGAGCTCCAGCGGTATAGGGTTATTTGGACGGTAATAGTCACAGTTCTGGACATTTCAATATTGCAGCCCTGGTGTGTTTTAAAGATTTTATTTATTTTTATGTTGTGCATTAACAAGAAATCGGATTATTAAACAATAAATAAATATATAATTGTAATCAAAAGATCAAAATATATATGCGCTTCCTTGTAATATACATATTTTATATGGTATATGGTTTTAGTGTTTATGCTTGGAGTAAGGTAGAGTACTCCATTGGGAGCTGCAAATATATTTCTAAATTGATACCCATCAAAAGGAGATAAGTTCAGTGCGCTTGATTGTTACACAGTTTTGACAGTTTTAACATTGGGGGTTGAACAGTCTTAACTGTGTAGGGTTTCTTTGCTGTGGCTTTTTTCTACTAAGTTTTGAGCAGCACTTGTTAGTATGGCAACACGTAGAGACATAGGAGAGAGAAACACCAGACGTAACCTGATTCTAAATGAACTAATAAATAAGGAAAATGTGGGAGAAGGAGATCAAATTAACCCTCTGGATATGCATCAGTTATTTGGCAGACTAGAAAATCTGCTAAAGGATGAAACTCGGCATTGGCTAGATAAAATGCTATTAAAGAGATATGTAAAAGAAAAGATGATACCCAGAGGGCTAAGGATATTTAAGTCATGCTCATTCAAAGATGATGACAAATTAACTGAAAAATGGAATAATATACTAGACACATGTTCCTTTGCACTTATGGAGTTGTTAATTTCATATAGAGATGACAAAGTGAAAGCCATCTCTATGGAAATTGAAAGTATACAAAAATTGTTACAACCATTTGAAGTTAGAACTGATTTCAGGAACTTTGATCGTACTGTTAATTGTAAAGTCGAAGAGTTTGAACAGACTATCATTACGAATAAAAATAAAAAACTATCTAGGGACCAAGGAGACTATAAACAGGGTCAAGTAAGATCCTACAATAGGAGACACAGATTAAACTCTGAAAGCTTTAGATCAAGTAGCAGACCAAGAAACAACAGACAACAATTCCCCCCTAGGGATAGAATTACATCTAGAGAAAATGAACGACTCCATTATAATACAGGTTCACAGAGGGAACAAAGGAGAGAATTTACACGTGAGTCTGGACAAAGAGCGCAACAGTACAATAAATATAAAAGAAGTCCTGACAATAGGACAAGGGCATATACACAAGGAGCTAGACCAAAAACAACACCTAGGAATATTGAATCACATACAGAAGATACCTCCACCTCTTCTTTTTTAGATCAGAGACTGTATCCAATATGGAAAAACAAGAACAGATATCAGGCCCTACAAACCAATTCGCCAAAAAGAAAAGAGCTAGATACAGAGGAAGAAGAGGTGGAAGAAGGGAACTTATCAAAAAGCGCAAGGAAAGACTAAGAAATAAAGGTCTATTTAACCTCTCTTCACGTGTACTCAGTGAAAGTGAAAAGGCATTAATTGCTAAGGGTCTTAAATTTGCACCATCACAAAAACCTGACTTGTTTGGACTCTATGTAGAGCTCAATCGATACACTCGAGATCTATGTAGAAAACGCTATTTTGCTACTAAAAGCTTGAAAAAACAAGATATAGAGGGACATCCTGTGATTTTGGATGATGCAGATTTATTGCCTCTAAACATCCTTATTGAATTAGAACAAGAAAGCAAAAGCCAGACTGGTGAGGTACTTTTATATGAGGCTGATAAGAATAGGAAAGGCCCTTTCAAAAAGAAATCAGAATTCTATCCTACCAATCAACTTAGTGGGGGGATAGAGACCTTTTTCAATATAACCCTAAATGATATGAGATCATTATGTCAAAATTCAAAGACAATAACAAAGAAGAGAGATAATTTACATTCCCAAGAGAGAAGGGCCCTGAACAACTTAACTAAAGATAAATCACTCACCATCAGGGCTGCAGACAAGGGCGGGGGGACAGTGGTACAAAATACGGAGGATTATCTGAAGGAGGCATACAGACAATTGAAGAACATCTTGTTCTATAAAATTCTTGAATTTGATCCTACCTCCAAATATCAGAAGGAACTGAAAGAGTTTCTAGATGTGGCGTTAGAAGAGGGGGCGATATCTAAGTCTGAATATTCATTCCTATTTACCACACACCCAGTTATTCCTACATACTATCACCTCCCAAAGATTCACAAGTCACTACATGCACCTCCTGGGCGTCCCATAATATCTGGTGTAGGGTCCCTCACTTCCAATCTTTCTGCTTTTGTTGATTATCATTTACAGCCACATGTTTTAAGCCTTAGATCATATATTAGAGATTCTACTCACTTTATTAATTTAATTAAAAACATAAAATGGAAAAATAGTTATCTATTTATGACCTGTGATGTGGAGTCATTGTACTCCAATATACCTCACAAATTAGGTCTTGAGGCACTTGAAATCACATTAAGCACTGATAGATCACTGGAAATAGTTAAAAGACGGTTTGTTTTGGAGGCGGTCGAATTTATTATGACTCACAATTACTTCACATTCAACACCAAATTTTATTTACAGACATTGGGAGTTGCAATGGGCACCAGGTTCGCCCCGAGTTTAGCTAACATCTATATGGGCCACCTAGAAGACAAGTATGTCTGGGATGGTCCATTCGGGGCGAACCTGGTGCTATATGGAAGATATATTGATGATATGTTTTTTATCTGGGATGGGGATGTACATCAGATTGAGGAATTCTTGTCATATCTTAATAATAATGAATTTGGGTTATCTTTCACTAGCACAATACACGAATCAGCAATAACTTTCTTAGATATCGCCCTCAAAGTAGAAGATAATCTTATCAGTACCTCTACTTTTAAGAAAGCGGTCGATACTAACAATTTTTTAAATTATCACAGCAGTCACCACCGCCCCTGGCTCGATAATATACCAAAAAGTCAGTATCTTCGACTCCGTAGAAACTGTTCAACAATAGAACAATTTGAAACTCAAGCTCTAGAATTAACTCAAGCATTTAAAGAACAAAATTATCCTATAGACATTATAGATCATGCTTTTAATGAGGCTTTGAAATGTGATAGAGAGTCCCTACTTATCTATAAAAAGAAAGAGGATGTGAAGGACTCCATCAATGATGGTCAACCTAGATTCATAACAAAATATAATGCCTGTTCAAAAGAGATCAAACGTATTATTCATAAGAATTATCCTATTTTAAAAACTGATAGGATCTTATCTAAAGAACTAATAGACAAACCACAAGTTATCTTTAAAAAGGCTTCTAGTTTGAAAAACTTCTTAGCACCAAGTCACTATGAAGCTACAAAAAATGTTTCTAACTACACATGGTTACAGAAGTTCAATACAGAAAGGGGGAATTACAAATGTAGAAAACTAGGATGCACCACCTGTAATACTATGCTAGATAAAAATATAACTGTTACATCCTATTCAAATGGCTCCACGTTTAATATACAACAACGCATTAATTGCCGCACGACATATGTCATATATGTGATCACATGTGTGTGTGGCATACAATACGTGGGCCGCACGACTAGGATGTTGCACATCAGATGTTTAGAACATAAAAATAACATTAGGCGGGGTGTCAGTACACATAGCTTAGTACGACATGTGAAGTATAAACATCATAGCAACACCTCAGTAATTAGGATACAAGGAGTGGAACATGTTCAAAGTACAACAAGAGGGGGAGATAGATTCAATCTTCTATGCAAACGCGAAGCTTTTTGGATCTTCTCCCTGGGTACATTGTTTCCGAATGGCTTGAACGATTCAATTGAGATGAATAATATATAGGACATCCAAATGAGCAATCTGAATGTATAATGTGTATAGAAAGAAACCACTGGGGAACATTGTCAGGTCATATATGTCTTTCAAAGGATTAAGAAATAAACACAGAACCTGAAAGTACGAAAGAAGTGAGCTATGTATCTGTGTATGTATATACACACATACACACAAAAAATGTGGAGAGTAAAACGTCTGGTGTGTGTGCATATATATGTTGAGATTATAAAGGAGCTTAGATCACAAATGTCTGAAGGTTCTGATAATCCTATGAGAGTATGGGATAGTGTGATAAATTTGATCCTCTGTCGAATAACATGGTTTGTGATAATTATGTACATATAAAGATCTCTATGTGTACTGTTAAATTCACTATATATATGTGGAATACGTAATATAATCATGTTATGAGAGTCTAGATAATTGTGATATATTTTGGAATCGGGTTACGTCTGGTTATGATAGCTATAGTAAGCATAATTAATATATAAGATAAATATTTAATAAACAGAAAAAAATTTAAAAAATTTGTTCTTCCTGGGTTTGGAGGTGATTCGAACCCGGGTCTGTCTGTTTACAGACAGGGGCCTTAGCCTCTTGAGCCACTCGGCTCCACATTGCTCTGAGTGTTATAAAAATATAGTTATTATTTAAAAAGATTTAAGATGAAAATTAACTCCTATGTCTCGTGTTAATACAAATGAATAAATAAATGTATAGTATGGAGACTATATAGTACAAAGTAAATGGGTTTTATATATTTGTATAATAAACATAAATAGATTGTTGCCTTATGCTATAATTTATTATAGTGTTTAATGTGTGAAAGAATGAAAAAAGAAAACACAGGTTTAAAAGATCATCACACCTGTGCTAATTAATGCTAATTAATGCTCTATATTGATTGGGTACCTGGCATTTAAATACGGACAACAGAATGCACCTCAATACCTTCTGATGAAACCGTGAGATTGAAAGCACGGAGAAACGCGTTAAGGAACAATTTTAAAACACCAGCAGGCGGCACGGAATCCCTCTATGCCAGAGGACAATTTGGAGAAATTGCCAGAAACCAACTTTGAAAGTGTACACCCTTCCCCTGTGGACGCTGCAGACACCGCCGCTCCCGCCGGAAAAACCTCGGCTTCAACTGCACAAGATCCAGCCTGACGGAGGTTTCAATCTACGGCTGTGGTGAGCATTAAACATTGGCGGTGGGGATAGAAGAGGGTGACACAAGTTGTTGTGCGGCAGACACAACTGTGAACACTTGCAGTTTCTACCAAACTTATTGTTTCAGTCTGTGGATACAAAGTAATAACGGACATCGTCACAAAATAACCAGCTCTTCACCGGGGAGTTATATAAATAGCACTTTGTGTGCTTAAAGAAAAATCTATATTGGAGCTCCAGCGGTATAGGGTTATTTGGACGGTAATAGTCACAGTTCTGGACATTTCAATATTGCAGCCCTGGTGTGTTTTAAAGATTTTATTTATTTTTATGTTGTGCATTAACAAGAAATCGGATTATTAAACAATAAATAAATATATAATTGTAATCAAAAGATCAAAATATATATGCGCTTCCTTGTAATATACATATTTTATATGGTATATGGTTTTAGTGTTTATGCTTGGAGTAAGGTAGAGTACTCCATTGGGAGCTGCAAATATATTTCTAAATTGATACCCATCAAAAGGAGATAAGTTCAGTGCGCTTGATTGTTACACAGTTTTGACAGTTTTAACATTGGGGGTTGAACAGTCTTAACTGTGTAGGGTTTCTTTGCTAGTGCTAACACATGATTTTCCGCCCATCGGAGAATCCTTGTGGCTTCTGCCATCGCCATCCTGCTTCTTGTGCCGCCCCGTTGGTTTACATGGGCGACTGCCGTGATGTTGTCTGATTGGATCAGTACCGGCTGGTTTTGAAGCAGAGGCCTTGCCTGACTCAGGGCATTGTAAATGGCCCTCAGTTCCAGAATATTTATGTGTAGGGAAGTCACCTGACTTGACCAAAGTCCCTGGAAGTTTCTTCCCTGTGTGACTGCCCCCCAGCCTCAAAGGCTGGCATCCATGGTCACTAGGACCTAGTCCTGTATGCCGAACCTGCGGCCCTCTTGAAGATGGGCACTCTGCAGCCACCACAGTAGAGATACCCTTGTCCTTGAAGACAGGGTTATCAGCCGATGCATCTGAAGATGTGATCCGGATCACTTGTCCAACAGGTCCCACTGAAAAGTTCTTGCATGGAACCTGCCGAATGGGATTGCTTCGTAGGAAGCTACCATTTTTCCCAGGACTCGCGTGCAATGATGCACCGATACCTGTTTTGGCTTCAGGAGGTCTCTGACTAGAGATGACAGCTCCTTGGCTTTCTCCTCCGGGAGAAACACTTATTTCTGTTCTGTGTCCAGAACCATCCCCAGGAACAGTAGACGTGTCGCAGGAACTAGCTGTGACTTTGGACTGTTTAGAATCCAACCGTGCTGTTGTAGCACTTTCCAAAATAGTGCTACCCCGACTAGCAACTGCTCCTTGGACCTTGCCCTTATAAGGAGATTGTCCAAGTATGGGATAATTAAAACTCCCTTTTTTCGAAGGAGTATCATCATTTAGGCCATTACCTTGGTAAACACCCTCGGTGCCATGTACAGTCCAAACGGCAGTGTCTGGACTTGGTAATGGTAATCCTGTACCACAAATCTGAGGTACTCCTGGCGAGGATGGTAAATGGGGACATGCAGGTAAGCATCCTTGATGTCCCGGGATCCCATGTAATCCCCCTCGTCCAGGCTTGCAATAACCGCCCTGAGCGATTCCATCTTGAACTTGAATTTTTTTATGTATGTGTTCAAGGATTTTAAATATAAAATGGGTCACACCGAACCATGCGGTTTCGGTACCCCAAACCGTGTGGAATAGTAACCCCGTCCTTGTTGAAGTAGGGGCACCTTGAGTATTACCTGCTGGGAATACAGCTTATTAATTGCCTCTAGCGCAGCCTCCCTGCCTGAGGGAGTTGTCGGCAAGGCATATTTGAGGAAACGGCGGGGGGGAGACATCTCGAATTCCAGCTTGTACCCCTGAAATACTACTTGAATGAAACAGGGATCCACCTGTGAGCGAGCCCACTGATCGCTGAATTTTTTGAGACGGCCCCCCACCGTACCTGGCTACACCTGTGGAGCCCCCGCGTCATGCTGTGGACTCAGAGGAAGCGAGAGAAGAATTTTGATTCTGGGAACAGGCTGACTGGTGCAGCTTTTTCCCTCTTCCCATGTCTCTGTACAGAAAGGAAGCGCCTTTGACCCGCTTGCTTTTCTGAAGCCGAAAGGACTGTACCTGATAATACAGTGCTTTCTTAGTCTGTGAGGAAACCTGAGGTAAAAAATATTTCTTCCCAGCTGTTGCTGTGGATACGAGGTCCCAGAGACCATCCCCAAATAATTCCTTACCCTTATAAGGCAGAATCTCTATGCGCCTTTTAAAGTCAGCATCACCTGTCCAGTGACAGGTCTCTAATACCCTCCTGACAGAATGGACATTACATTCATTTTGGATGCCAGCCGGCAAAATATCCCTCTGTGCATCCCTCATATATAAGACGACGTCTTTAATATGTTCTCATGTTTGACAGGGTCACCGACCACGCTGCAGCAGCACGATCTGCAGGTCTCAGTCTAGTACCTGAGTGTGTAAATACAGACTTCAGGATAGCCTCCTGCTTTTTATCAACAGGTACCTTGAAAGTGGCCGTTCCTAAAACGGCAGTGCCACCTTTTCTGACAACCGTGTGAGCGCCTTATCCACCCTAGGGGATATCTCGCAGCGTAACTTATCCTCTGGCGGGAAAGGGTACGCCATCAGTAACTTTTTAGAAATTACCAGTTTCTTATCGGGGGGAACCCACACTTTTCACACACTTCATTCATTCATCTGATGGGGGAACAAAACACTGCCTGCTTTTTCTCCCCAACATAAAAACCCATTTTTAGAGGGTTAATGTCAGAAATGTGTAACACATTTTTTTATTGCCGGGATCAAGTCACGGATGTTCCTAGTGGATTGTGTATATGTCTCAACCTTGTCGACACTGGAGTCAGACTCCGTGTCGACATCTGTGTCTGCCATCTGAGTGAGCGGGCGTTTTTGAGCCCCTGATGGCCTTTGAGACGCCTGGGCAGGCGCGGACTGAGAAGCCGGCTGTCCCACAGCTGTTACGTCATCCACCCTTTTATGTAAGGAGTTGACACTGTCGGTTAATACCTTTCACCTAACCATCCACTCTGGTGTCGGCCCCACAGGGGGCGACATCACATTTATCGGCATCTGCTCCGTCACCATATAAGCCTCCTCATTAAACATGTCGACACAGCCGTACCGACACACCGCACACACACAGGGAATGCTCTGACTGAGGACAGGACCCTACAAAGCCCTTTGGGGAGACAGAGAGAGAGTATGCCAGCACACACCAGAGCGCTATATAATGTGGGGATTAACATTATAACTGAGTGAAATTTCCCCAATAGCTGCTTGTATATATAATATTGCGCCTAAATTTAGTGCCCCCCCTCTCTTTTTAACCCTTTGAGCCTGAAAACTACAGGGGAGAGCCTGGGGAGCTTTCTTCCAGCTGCACTGTGAAGAGAAAATGGCGCCAGTGTGTCTGAGGGAGATAGCTCCGCCCCTTTTTCGCGGACATTTCTCCCGCTTTTTTCTGGATTCTGGCAGGGGTATTTACCACATATATAGCCTCTGGGGCTATATATTGTGGTATTTTTGCCAGCCAAGGTGTTTTTATTGCTGCTCAGGGCGCCCCCCCCCAAGCACCCTGCACCCTCAGTGACCAGAGTGTGAAGTGTGTATGAGGAGCAATGGCGCACAGCTGCAATGCTGTGCGCTACCTTGGTGAAGACTGATGTCTTCTGCCGCCGATTTTCCGGACCTCTTCTTGCTTCTGGCTCTGTAAGGGGGACGGCGGCGCGGCTCCGGGACCGAACACCAAGGCTGGGCCTGCGGTCGATCCCTCTGGAGCTAATGGTGTCCAGTAGCCTAAGAAGCCCAAGCTGGCAGCAAGCAGGCAGGTTCGCTTCTTCTCACCTTAGTCCCTCGCTGCAGTGAGCCTGTTGCCAGCAGGTCTCACTGAAAATAAAAAACCTAATTCTATACTTTCTTTCTAGAAGCTCAGGAGAGCCCCTAGTGTGCATCCAACCTCGGCCGGGCACAAAATCTAACTGAGGCTTGGAGGAGGGTCATAGTGGGAGGAGCCAGTGCACACCAGGTGACCTAAAGCTTTCTTTAGTTGTGCCCAGTCTTCTGCGGAGCCGCTATCCCCATGGTCCTTACGGAGTTCCCAGCATCCACTAGGACGTCAGAGAAACAAAGATTAGCATCCCCTCCAGCTACTGATCCCATAAATGCCACCCAGAACAGTGATATACAGTTGCTTAGAATTAATTTAGTGGCCTAATACAGGTGTTTGTAAAGGAAGAGTTAGTCTAGACAAGAAGAAAAACAAGACACAAATTCCCTCAGCACTCTGTAAAGGGCCAGGAAAAGAGACACTTTTCCTTACATAATAATAAATTACAGAGGAGCACACATTTGCAGACATATGATAAGCCACCAGCTACATCAAGGGATCTCTGCTTATAATATTAATAGCCCAACTTTGGGTCATATATTCATGTGTTTCCAAATTGTGAGCCAACTTCGAATAATCGACAACTTAATGCACTATAAGGTCGATGAGTCAGAGGTCATACCAATGTGATGACATCATTTTTTATCAGCAGTCGAATCAGTATGAGGTGTAAGGGAGCTGTGAGGGAGCTTAGATGTTATGCTATATCACCAGCTGCCAGTAATTGATGAATCAAAAGGTACAAAATATCATTAGAACCTGAAAGGTTCTAAAGCCCTGTACATAGGGGATAGAGCTTACAACAACAGTACATAAATACATGGTAACCAAATTAGCCAGTTACAAACAGTTTCTTAAGGAATAGTAAAAAAACAACAGTTAAGTAAATATCAAGGGTTTGATACAGATTTGTGAATAAATAGCAAGATAGAATTGTAAATTAACAGATGAAATAGAGGGCAGTAAAGTCAGCAAGTTACATTGCCCAGGGTAGGGAGTTGAGGAAGTTTTAGGATGTAGTAGATTGTTATAATGGTAAGCATTTCTGCGATTGACAGTCATCATGCTGACCCTGCATATGCTGGAGTCACGTTCCCAACACCAGTATGCCGACAATGTTTAAATGCTGCAATACTTTAACTATTTTAACAATGCAGCTATTATATCTTTAGACATGCTTATTGTTCAACCAATTTATACTGTAGATTTTTTAGCACCACTGCTAAAACGCTTTAGGTTGCATTATAACATTGTTTGCATACTGGTGGCTGGAATTAGACTTTCACATGTGCAGCTGATGTTATGCATAGTATTTCACTTATACAAGCCATAAACCAATGCCGGCACACATCAAATTAGATCATATTCACTGTAGTCACAGCAGAAAGAGATGGCTCTGAGTTTGGAGAAAACAAAATGAACAAACACTACATAAAGGAGAAGCTATTTTAAGCCGCAAATGGTCAAATTGATAGCTGAACTTTGTGATCAATTTCAGAATTGCAAAAAATGTGCTGACATCTAGTAGTTAATAACCTGCATACAGTATATAATTTTATTACAACACTGTGGTTGTACCAGGCGCCCATTTGAAGTTGCAGTCCTGTGTCTTCACTAGCAGCTCAGCAAACACTTAGTGGGAATTGTTTCCTTAAAAGAATGAGTAAAAAATGTCAGGCTGCATGAGACAGAATACTGAATATGTATACACTAAAACTGAGCTCTCCTGCTAAAATATGAATTTGAATGAAGACTTTATAGCGTTGGTTTTTAATGCCAATATAAAGGGACAATTTTCTTTAAATATTAGTAAGTGCAATGAATGTGATGATGCTGAAGCAAATGTGTGGGAAAAGAGATTATTCAAATAG
This sequence comes from Pseudophryne corroboree, assembly GCF_028390025.1. NCBI lineage: Eukaryota > Metazoa > Chordata > Amphibia > Anura > Myobatrachidae > Pseudophryne > Pseudophryne corroboree. Next base: position 540,596,430 of record NC_086447.1, on the reverse strand, counting down.
TCATTTTCTGTAAAGTTACAAAGTAATATATACTACGCACATTATTCTAATGCATACTTTAGTTGTATGCATGTGTTAGGATAAAAAGTTCATTTATCTGAAATTGGAAGTAAGCAGCAATCGTAAGCTAAGCACTTATAATATTAATAAGCAACTCTAGCTGTTGTAATAGACAAATGAATTGTAAAACAGGAGAGCATTGAAATGCTGATTCTAACCTAAATATAATATGCACAGCATTAGCCCTCTTGTAAATGTCCTGTATTTATCTGCTGCCATATTCTGTGGGCATCATTCAAAATGTGATGCTGTAGTTTTCTTTCAAAGAGGTATTTAGAAAAGCAAATGTAATTATTTTGTGTGGGGGAGGGGGGGGCACCTATTATTTTCTCCCCCTTTGGTAACATACTTTAAAGTGGTGGATCTACACCTTATATAAAGACATCTACTATATGCACATCTACGTAATGTATTTTACATAAGGCTGTATTTTAATAATTGTGTATTGTTTTTACAACCAAATTTTTACAACCAAATTTTTTTTATTTATACCATATTGGAGTAATCTGTGTCTTTATAAATGATTTTCTTTAGGTTGGCTACCTTTACACAGCTGCCTAATATTGTATAGAGAACTAGTTCCCTTACAGCACCTTGGGTGAATTTTATCCTTTGGTCTACACTTATACAGTACATTATCAAATATCGCCACCAATTATGCTTTACAAGGCTGTGCGGATATGCCTTATACTTGGCTGAAACTAGGACTTTGGTCAGCCGGCAGTGATTTGACATCCTACCCCCCAGAGGACACCAAGAGTCAGGACACACTAGGCTGAATGGCTGGGGGTTCCACGAAAAACACAGCAGGAACCTGAGGTGAACTCCCCACTGGTGGCAGAAGCTCCTCACCTTAAGCCGGTCTCCGGAGTTGTCACAGCGCTGCAGATGACCAGTATGACCAGTCCGGGCAGGCTTGGGAAGTTGCTGCTGCAGTCACACCTTGCATAGGAGCCACTGACCCTGCCTCAGCCCTACATTGGGGACTCTGATGCACGCATTAGCTGGCTGGGCATGGTGCTCCACAACTCCCTGTCCTGGTGCTCCTGCTATCTGGCCCTATCTGGCAAGCTTCTGCTACTGGTAATGGGCTCCCGGCACGTGCACAGAAATTAAATGGCAATTTAGCAATTTAGTGCGCCCGCCAATGTGCAGGCCGTGTTTCTGGGGCCGGAGAGACCAGGCAGCTGCTGCTGTTTTACTACTACTAAAGGTTGCAGGTTGTGCGCTGTGCTTATCGGCCAGCATCAGCACTACTGTATGTTGACTTTGTGTCCTCAAACCTCCCCTTCCAGCCAGCACCAGCCTATCTCCTCTCTTGGCTCCCATGGGGATTCGCACCACCTTACCGTCCCCTCTAATCTGGTGACTGAAATACGTGCCCCACTAGCCTCCCAACCCGCCCCCCAATTGCGACCCTCCCTTGTAAATGATTACTGTTTTAAAAATATGGGCAGACCTGCCAGAATTCCTGCACAGCCCCTATACGTAATTTACTGTATGTCAGTTCCTGTCCTGTTGGAGCTTACAGTCTAAATTCCATAACATTCAAGTGTTCACAGATGCTAATTTTGTCAGAATCCAGTTAACCTACCAGCATGTTTTTGAGGTATGAGAAGAAACTCACACAAACACAGGGGACTCCACACAGATGAGCGATGACCAGAACTTGAACACATGACCTCAGTGCTGTGAGCCAGTAGTGCTAAACACTACACCACTGTGAAGCCCATTATCAAAAGCTTTAGAGCAGACAAAACACAAATGTTACAGTGGAGAGCTGCCTAGAAATCTACTTTTTCTGTACCAGGTGGGGAGCGACTGTTATCTAAAGGGGCAAAGTTTTACCTACAAAATGCTTTACCACTGAATAAATCAGATTGGTGCGATTATTTTATTTAACACATACAGGTTATGGGGTATTATTTATAGACTACTGGGTCCTGGGAAAAAATTGATGCAGGTTCGCTGTAATCCTGTGTAAAGCAATGGAAGCTTCATTCTGCTAATATTTCCTCACACAGCAATTCTCACCTTAGGCAGAGACCACTCAAAAGCACAGACATACTTTATTTGCTTAAAAATGCCTGGCTTTGCACATAGGACACCCTGTTGATTTGATCCTAAATTGCTCTGAATACTTATTGTACAGATATCAAGCATTACAAATATTCACAGTGTTTGCTATTCTCCATATAACATTTCTATATGTCTCTGTGATATACTGTATTGTCGCCTTATGTAATCTGTGTAGTATCTGGTATCCTTCTACTTCCATTTATCAGAGACGATCATAATGCAATCAGCACCTGTTTGCACATGCACATGAGGTTTATGGTAGATGTGTGTGGAGGTTATATGTCCTCTCCATGTTTGGTTTCACACTCCCATATCATACTTCACTGGTAGGTCAATTGGATAGAGACAAAATATAACCCTAACACATACCACCCAACAGTCCAGATTTTAGCGAGTTAATCTGGCTGCTCGAGGACTGTCCCACCCGTGGGCCGCAGTGTCCCGCAGGCAGTCAGGAGGTTGGAAGATGTGCTGTTATAGCTCCTGCTCTCTGCTCTGCTGTACAGCATGAACTGCATTGCCGGCGAAGGTGGTGAATAGATGCTACTCGCATGCATGCATGCAGTGTCAATTCAGTGCCCAGTGACGTAAAAACAGGTGTGTGACATGCAGGCATGCATCCAAAACATTGTCATTCGGGGGGCATGGCCTAAGAGGACCTAGGCCAAGCCCTCCTTTTAACATCACATGCCTTTGGCTCGCGGAGGGTTCCCTGTAATCACATCTAAAATGTTAGGAGATTTGCTAATATGCATGCGTGTCCACGTGACAGGAAATATAGGTGGTAAGTTCCACTGGGGCAGGGACTGATGTGAATGACTGGAACATTCTCTGTAACGCACTGTGTAATATGTGTCTGCTATATAAATAACTGTTACCGATACCACTGTATTTATCTAACTGTGGGGGAGTTGTACTAAGCTTTGGAGAGTGATAAAGTGATAAACTACCAGCTAATCATCTCCTGTCATTTTTCAAATACAGCCTGTAGCATGACAGGAGCTGATTGTTTGGTACTCTCCTCTTTATTACTCTTCAAAGCTTAGTGCATCTTCTCTACAATCCAGTATGTACTATAGCTGGTGTAGACATTTAATAGTTACTCAGCAATGTTTTGCTATAATTTCCCAGAAGTGGTGAGTTGCTGGATAGAAAAGGTTTGTATAATGCTTGAAAAGAATAATCTCAAACAAAATGTCAGTCTTTATTGACCATGTATTGTCACTCTTTATCTAGACTTATTACCTGGTTCATGTTATTGTAAACCTGGCTATGGAGGGGAAAAATGTAATCAATGTGATTTGGGATACACCGGATATCCATATTGTGAAAAGTGTAATTGCAGTATTGCAGGCAGTATAAATGAAGACCCCTGTATTGACCAATGTATTTGCAAGGTACGTGTATTTGCAAGATACATTATTATTTAAATTTTTACTCATTTAACATGATTGCTTTTATATCTAGATCTTTAACTGGTAATCAATATAATTTGCTGTCAAACATATTATTTAAGGCAAGATTATACAAATGTGCTCATTCCTGTATAATGACAAACATACAGTACCTTCCAACTGTCCCGATTTCTGTGGAACAATCCTATTTTTTGGGCACTGTCCAAGGTAGACAAATACCTACAGTACTACAGTGAATCAAACTGTGTTAATGAAAATTTGTCCTGTTTATTAATAGCACTGGTCAGATTAACAAAACAGTCCATAGTAAACCAATTTAAATAAACTTTAAATTTTTTACAGAAAGGTATGCCTTTTTCAACTTATAAATCCTGTAAGTGACCCCCTCCCCACATGTCAAAATAAATAAATAAAAATAAATAAATATTACAATTGAATAAGACATCAGTTTCTGAAAGAAATTTTTGCATTGCTTAATCTTTAGCAAATGGGCAAAACTATGTGCACTGCAGGGGGGGGGGGGCAGATATAACATGTGCAGAGAGAGTTAGATTTGGGTGGGGTGTGTTTAAACTGAATCTAAATTGCAGTGTAAATATAAAGCAGACAGTATATACCCTGCACAGAAACACTATAACCCACCCAAATCTAACTCTCTCTGCACATGTTACATCTGCCCCACCTGTAGTGCACATGGTTTTGCCCATTAGCTAACAAATTTGCTGTTGCAATCAGATCTGAATTACCCCCTGTGTCATTATTGAACAGTTCTATATGTTGTGCAATAGAAGGCAATATTATTATGATTACAATAACAGAGTTGGAATCACTGTAGCTGGTGTTTGCTTGACTCAGCCTTCCAATTCCTCATTCACTAAAAGAAATAAAAAGAAAAACATTATTTAGCTTTTAAAAAAGTAAAAATTGTTAATAAATGAATATACAATTATATATTTTATTCTTAAAAAAATGTTAAGGATGCTTTATTTTCTAAATAATGCACTTTTTCCTGTTGTCAGTATCTTGAGATTGGAAGATACAGTAGCTGAGTTACTTGTATATTATTTACTTGCACTGCAGCTGTCTACAGTGTATATGCTGGTTCCCCATGGCATTGGAGAATGCCCCCAATGAAGTATAGCACTTGAACAGCTGGCTATAGCCTTTACCAGGAATTATTGCTCTTTGCCTTTCATATATAGACTACTAAACCACTTACTTGACAATAGAAACTGTCCAGACCCGATATCTGCAGATTATCGAACTACAGTGCAAAATACAGTGCTACAGTAAGCATGCATTACAGTGCTTCAGTATATTACTAAAATTGTTAATTATATTTATCCATCCCTACAATTAATTTTGCATAGGCTTCTTACTATTTTAGTTAAATGCATTGGAGAGTACAGACAGTAATAAACTCATAAAAACATATTTAAAAAAAAAAAGTAAAAAAAGGTCTGGAATAGTCTGATAAATACACCATCCATGAAACACAGCATGGCTCTGCATTAAAGCATAGCATGGGCTACATTTGCTATATTTGCCGAAATTGTTTCTATTACAAAAAATGTGAAAGTTGTACATACAGATGTGTCCTCATACAACTTTCTGGAAAAATAAATAGCATCTTATTCACATTGTAGATGCGACAAAATACCACTCAAAGTGTACTAGGGAAGTTTGGCTGCAACTTTCACGGCACATACTGTTTCAGCTACACACAGATATACAAATTTCACTAATTGATCAGTGTATTCTACAAAGTGGTTTTGTCGCTCCCTGTTGTTTTATTTATGCAAATAAGATGCAAATTTTTTGAGTGAGAAAAACATTTGGTGCTGACTAGACATCCGGAACCTAGCACTCTGAGGGAGGCTGTTTGGCATTTTTGAAGCCTCAGTGTATGAGATTACATCTGTAATTACAATTTAATTGTAACAACCTCAACGTAAATTACATACTACTTTAGAAATCAAAGCCTCTTCCTATTTGAATGTTTAGGCCAAGTGACATAATTCTCTGATTACTTTCTATATGATACAGATACAGCACATGCTTTAGCTATGATTTTGATTTGTAATTTCTAGGAAAATGTACAAGGAAATAACTGTGATGTGTGTAGAAATGGGTTCTTCAACCTCCAGCGTGACAATCCCAGAGGTTGTGATCAGTGTTTTTGCTCTGGGGTTTCAAACATCTGTATAGATTCTCGCCTTACTTACACCAAGGTAAATATTAATAAACTGTCATTATGTTCATCAGTTTGGTATTGATCTACTTTAGGATGTTTTATCTATCCATTTATACATGCGTGCACCGACTCTCTCTCTCTCTCTCTCTCTATTTATATACAGTTCTGTTGCTATCAATATCTTTAAAAATACCATCAATGTATTTGCAATGAGCAATATGTCTTGTTGTCTGTTAGACATTATTCACTTTGTTTCTGCATCAGAGTCTATGGGGTCAATCCAATTACTCACAAAGACATTGTGGGTGAGAGTAAGTGTGGACTGTATGCCGCACTTACTGTACCACCGGCTTGCACACTTTTGTTTGCAGCCCCTGCAAGCAAAAATCTACAAGTTGTGCACTAAATGGGGCACATGGGGTACGAGTTTGGGTGCTGTCACCAGTGTTTCAATGCTGTGGCAATGGCAACTTGCACCCTTCATGGGTATTTCGATTGACCCCTTAGTGTGAGACAAGCAAGCAACTGTGTATCTAGGAAATATTATTTATCACACAAAGAACCATATATAGTGGAGGCAGCTTATAGTAGGGGCATTTGGAGGGACATTTGAAATGATATCCTGCAGCCTTGTGCATAAAAGGGGACACAGAGCTCTCTTATTAAAGCTCAAGAGCAAAAATAATTACTTACATTGCAAGAGAGATAAAGTAAACAGTAAAGGGTTGGCTGTTTGTTCTAAGCTAGGGATATGGTTCTGCAGTTTATAGCATAATAATACTGGGGATCATTCAGTAGCGGTTGGATTTGCTATCTGCTGTATGTAATAGCACTGTAAGTAAATGCAGCAGGAGGTGTCTATCACATGCAGATGCCTCCTGCTGCCTAGGGATCTGAGCTGCATTCTAGGACACAGCATCAGATCAAAGCACTCACGATCAGATGGAGATCCTTTCATGGAGATCCCTGGCCTCGTCCCACCCCCTAAATGGAGGCATCACGCCTCTGTTTTTCCAAGCAGAGCATGATGCCACCTCCTCCCCACCTCCAAAATCTCATCAGACTGTCAATCAATGACAGTCTGATGCCAGACAGCATCCTATGGTGCAGGACTCATTCGCACACATGGCGATGGTCTCCAATGCAGCCACTTACCCCCACTATCAAGCTTGTGGCACATGGTTTTCATGTTTTTCCTGGGCAGATGGTGTTTTATTCTGCAACAAGTTACTATCGGTAAGTAAGTAGTGCTACACAGTATCTACAGTACCATGTGCACTCATTTTGCTGACAATCATCATGCCCTTGTTACTTTTATATATTGCTGGCTGTGTGGGCTCAGTCATTTGTGAATTATATTCTAAGCTAAATCACTTATGGCCATTCATCTAAAATTACAATTTAAATACATAAAATAAATTGTATTGAATGTATGTAAATGTGTAGAGAATTTATTATTGTAGTGAATAAGGGATATTCTACCTGTTCGGGAGCCTTACAGGAGAGACTTTTTCAATGAACAAGTTCTGGTCACATTTGATAAATATGTGTAAGTCACTGACCAATTACACTTGGCTACTCTCTCTCTATAAGGCATATGCGACTTATTTGTAACAAAATAATTTTTTTCTTCAGATCACTGATATGAATGGGTGGTACCTTACAGAATTATATGGTGACAATAAGGTTGCACCTACTAAGGATAGATTTGATGGACCCCAGCAACTGAGCATTAGAAAAGTAGATGCCCAATCTCAAGGTCTTCTGGATGTTATTTACTGGGCTGCTCCGTCTCCATATTTGCACAATAAAGTAAGGCTCACTTTTACACTTTTTGTTCATTATTGTGACTGTTGTTTTATTTTATTCTGTTTTAATATATGCTTTTGAATTTTTGAGAATAAATGGGAATTTAAGCTTCCATACTGACATCTGCATGAAATAGAAGAAGGTACTGTAACTAGTATGTTTCCTAAACTGGACAGAGCTGCTAGCAGAACATGAATACTGCAAGTTCTAGTAGAATATGTATACTACCCATCAGGGGGGCAGCTAAAGCCAGCCTCACTGTATAAGCATGTAATGTGAAATGCTTTGTATTACATTTTAAATCATCACATAACATACTGTAGACTGGTTTATCTCCACCAATCTGAAAATGTACCCAGTGCCCAACTACAGCTTCTACTTTACAAACGTTTTCAATTCTCTATGCCAGACATTACTACTATTATTAGTATTATTATTATTATTATTATTATTATTATTATTACTGCTACTACTAATTTATATGGTGCCATACATACTGTAGGTGTAAACCATACATACCTTCATAGGTTATCATTTAATTGCCACTCCATGACCCCTTCTCCTTGGTTCTGTAGCTCTACCAGTTAAATATAATATGTAAAACGGTGCTATTATTAAGTTCATACAGTAGTTACATCTTCATCATATATAAATAATTCAATATTCATACAATGATTTGATCAATGAGCAGGCAAATAGACCTTTGCCTGTCTGTCCTCCCGCCAATCCAGGCCTATCCATTCTACAGTACTTCGGACATCACATTGGGACTTATTTTGAATTTACTGTGCATTGACTTTTGTAATAATGACAAAAAGTACAGTATATATATTGCATACGTATACATTTTTATTAGCAGTGTATTTCACTGCAGTGCATCAGAAGCCCTATGTCAATGACAATATGGGAGGCATTCAAGTTGACAGCTGCCGGAATCTCGGCAGTCAAGATACCAACACCAGAAACCCGATACCCAGTGAAATACCGGTGGTTGGGCCCAAAATCACCACTCGGGTGGTGGTCCATGCCACTACCCAAGGGGGAATATAATCCTGTGTCAACTGAAGGTCACTACCGGGTCAGAAGCATGGCAAGCATAGCGAGCCCACAGGGGACGCGCTGTGCTCACTGCCATTATTCTGGTGGTCTCCTGATCACCAGGGTTCCGACAGCCGGGATAACTGAATCCGACAATAAATTTATTGTACCTACTATATTTAGAGTTATCCCTTTACTCAGCATCTATAGTTTGTAAAGTGCACCGAAATTTGCTCTGCTATATAGAAACTGTTAATAAATAAAATAAATAATGTAGTTACTATTATAATGTGACTAGGTGATTCATCGCACCCTACGGGTGCTCTTCACCATGTCATTAGGGGCTACACCCCTTAACCCTTGCATGCCCTTGTGTCGTCCAATATTTGTATTATATGGAGTATTACCTCCAATCATAATTGTGTGAGTGGTTAAATATTGCACGAACAACGGGCGTGCAATGGATAAGGAGTCGTAGCCCCTTGCAACAGCGTGAACAGCGCATGCAGGGCCTGATGAATCACCTAGTAGTTGCTGTGGTTGGGGGAGTGGTGGGGGAGGGGGAGACGTGGATGGGGAGGGGGCCGTGGGTGCCATGGGTGGGGGAGGGGTGGTTATGAGTGTGCCGCAGGTGGGGGAGGGGCTGGTGCGGTGGTGCACTGGGTGGGTGAGGGGCGGGTGCATATGTGCCGTGGGTGTGGGTCCGGAGCCACCGCGGGGTGGGGGAAGGGCGGGTGCATGGGTGCTGCGGGTGGGGAAGGGGGTTCGGAACCACTGCGAGTGGTGGAGGGGGTGTGCGGGGGTACCGTGGATGGGGCCTGGAGGTACTGCGAGTGGGGGAGGGGCGGGAATTGCTTCTCCTGCTTCTTTCCTGGAAGCAGCTATGCTGCTGTCCTCCCTTTTGGCAGTGGCTCTCCTGGAGTCTCGCACAGCAGCCAGTCACTATTGTTAGCCCAGGTGTCCCAACACGCCACATTACAGGGAAGAAGATGCACTCAACAAACTACAGCTCACAGCAGGCCTTAGCGTCAGAATGCTTTGGCGCTAAGGGCTGCTGCTTGGAGTTGTGGTTTATTTTGTGTGTCTACTTCCCTGTAATGCAGCGCGTTTGGACACAAGCGCTAACAATAGTGACTGGCTGGCAGAACCCACTGACTGGCTGAATCAATGTAAAAGGTGAGAGTGCCAGTGACACTGCACACCCACTGCACTGCACAGCACTGTCGCCTTTTACATTGATTCAGCGTCCAGACATTACCCTCCGCGATATTACCCACTCTATCTATTACTTTAGCCATCTCAGGGCTTCCAGGCCGGCAGCCCAGGTGCTGTGTTGCAGAGTTAGGGCCTCTGGGGATCTGGGCGCGGCTGGGGCGAAGAAGTCACGTCTGTGACATCACGCGCAGAGGAGGCTCTGGGGCTCAGAGAGTATGCAGTGCAGGGAGGTCTATGAAAGCCTTCCACTGTGGTGCTTTCATATACATCTATGCTGATGGCCGCAGCAGCTTTTGTTCCACCTGTGCTGCGGCTTGGGAGTGAGGATTGTTGATGCCAGAGGGGGCATACGGACTGGCAGCAGGACATAGGATGCTGCAGTAAAAGGATTTTTTTTCTCCCTATCTACAGCACAGAGACTTGCTGCAGATGCAGTGGCATACCCTCCAACTGTACATTTTCGGCAGGTACAGTACCTTTTATTATGGTCTGTACCGATTTCTGGCTCTTCAAGCTTCCAATAAAGGATAAGGGGCATGGCCACGCCACTTTACCCGTGACCACGCCCCCTTTTCGACTTTGTACCGATTTTTATGTGTAAATTGTTGGAGGGTATGTTGCTGCAGTTGCAGTGGGCCTATTTTGGGGTGTGGACCTGGAGCTGCAACTCCATCAGCCCCATTGTTAATCCTGCTCTGGGAACACACAGCAGCCAAAGGGCAGAGCCTCCCACTGGATGCAACCTGTGTGGGAGGGCGTTTCTTGCCCAATCAGCTGTGGACTGGGTGTGATAGACCTGCTGCTAAACCAATGAGAGCTCCTAGCCACGCTCAGCGTTATCCACAAAGTCACAGAGTGACATATCTGGGCTATTATAATGTGATACCAAGCTATATACCTGTATCTACATTTATATTTATTACCAGTTATTTATATTCTACATTGCTTTGCAGAGAATATTTGCCCATGCAATACATTTAATAAATGTTTATTTTCCTGGTTAATATCCTGAACATACAGTTACGGCTGTGTTTCTGGTCAAATAAATCAAAATGTATCTTGTTCCAGCGAAGAAATATTTAACTGAACCATTCACAATGTCAGTTCCCAAAAATAAATCACAATTCTTTGGGCGAAGCTTTCATTGTCAATGAAAAAAGTATTTCAATCAAGCTCTCTTGTAGATATGTATGATAATTGTATCTGTATTCACTGAATGGAATAATCGCAGCAGTGTGCACACATTGCATGTAACAACCAGGTTTTCTCCCAAATGTAACACTCTGCTCTTTTGTGATTTAGTATCAGCCTTTTCTATCTGAATGAAACAATTTGACTTAATAAGTGAACCATATAAATTTTTGATACTTCAATAATACTGAAAGCTCTTCCAAATTACCATAGTACATCTTAACTGTCATGTTACATCATGTGAATTACAATCATGATGACACTTTTTACTCAAATGATTAAGTATATTACCATCACAATGATTCCTGCAGATTTGACTTGTTATTTCTTTCTTTCTTTTCTATTTGTGTCTGATGGGGACACATACACAAGGCAGCTGATATGAGGCTGGTATTATTGTCTGTGAGAGAATAAGAATAGGCCTAAATGAAATACACTGCAGGAAGTACATTTAGTATACACATTTCATTTAATTGATGTTTATGGCATAAATAACTTTCTGCTGAAAGACTTGATAAATATATCGGGAGTAAAAGGTTGAAAAAGTTGTCAGTGGTTTGGACAGAGAGAAAGCGGTTAGCATCACAGCAGTCGGGATGCTGGCGGTCATATGACCAATGTTGGGATCCCGACAGCACTCGGAATCCCAGTGCCAGAACACTGACCGGTGACATCCTAAAGGTAAGTATCGGGGTTACTATTAGGGTTAGGGCTGGGGGGGGGGAGCCTGTTGCAATTGCACATGCCATGCTTGTCTTTCAGCACAAGAGTGCTGGTTGCCACACAGTCATTAATATAACTATGAGGGTCTTTATGACCAGGATTTTTTTTTGTACCATGATATTTTGGGGGAAAGCTACAAATCTGTGATTTAGTAACAGATTGCATACCGCAACTCTTTGGATGAAATTTTCAAATCGAAACCCAGAAAGTGAAAACTCAAACTGCAGCAGATGTATTACAGTTTGCAAAAACTTAAAATGGAATTGGCAAATCTACAAGGTAATACCATATGTGAAGCATCCAATATTACTCTATTGTAGTACTGTACTAGAGGTTGGAATGCCCTGCTTGCAAGCTTACAACCTATATGGAATTAGGCATTGATACACAAGGATAGGCGCTATCTATTGCATAATGACACACAAGATTGCATAGGTTCTCGGTGGTCTGCTGTATGATATGGTCAAACAGCAAAGTTGGCCTTGGGTCAGGAGGATGGGAAAGTGGGGATATGTGTGGACTCAGTGGGGATGTAATTGGATAGGAAAGTTTCTGTAGGTTATGTGGGTGGTTCTGGAATTTGATACGCTTGTCTGATGAGATGATTTTTCAAAGAATGCTTGAAGGTTTGGAGAGTAGAGGATAGTCTTATTGTGTGTGGGAAGGCATTCCACAGAGTGGATACAGCCCGAAGAAAGTCCTGCAATCGTGAATAGGAGAAAATAATGAGTGTGGATGAGAGACATAGATCTTGTGAAGAGTGAAGAGGTTGGGATGGGAGATATTTTGAGAAGCAAAGAGATGTACATTGGTGTAGTTTGGTTAATGGCCTTGTGTGTGGGTAAAAGTATTTTATATTGAATACGGTAGAATACAGGTTACCAACGGAGGGACTGGCAGAGCGTATCCACAGATGATGAACAATTTGAGAGGAAGATTAGCCTCGCAGCTGCATTCATAATGGATTGCAGTGGTGAGAGTCTCTTTTTGGTAAAACCATTAAGAACACTATTGCAATAATTAATGCGAGAGACAGTTAGAGCATGGATTAGAGTCTTGTGTAAGGTATTGTCTTATTTTTTATATTTTTTTTAGATGCATGTAGCAAGATTTAGAGACAGATTGATTGTGGAGAAAAAAGGACAATTCAGAGTCGAGGATGACACCTAGGCAGCGAGCTTGTGGGGTAGGATTGATTGTCGAGTTCTCAACAATGATAGAGATATCAGGTTGGCAACTACTATTGGTCGGTGAAAGATACAGGGCTGATAGGTGATGGCTAATCAATCAGGGTGTGAAACCATCCTGAATGAAGCTAAACAGCTCTCCTGATACCTATATTATCCAGTCTTGCTAGAGGGCAGCGTGACAAATATTATGTAAGAGAGAGAAGAAAGAAAATTAGTGCAAGGAAAATATATCACAGGAGCAACATAGTGGGGTCATGCTATCCATTATTTCTTTCAGTTGATATGCATTTTGAAATTGTGATCATGTAAACCAAAGATAAATTAAAATTGTAGGATTTGTGAAGAATGTTTTTGCTATATGCTTTCAGAGAAGGAATGAAATTTCCAGGAAACACCCATGAGTACTCAACACAATATACGTGTGGCTAAACTCCTAGATTTTGGTAATATCAGTACTCAAAGCTTGAGAGACAACATAAAAGAAGAAGGCTAGTGACCAACCATGACACCTATGAACTTTAAAAGAACACAGAAAACCATATTTAACAGTGGTAACCGTGAAAGGAGTACCAGGAGGAAATCAGTATGCTCTCCACTGTGCATCCTCTGATACATTTAGCAAATAGTACCCAAGGAAAATTCTTTTCTTAATAGGGTGAGATGCCACCTATTCAAAGTTTTGCATCCTCTCTGCTGGGGTATTATACACAATGAGGTCTTACCTGTTTTGATCCTACGATTTTTCCTCACCCCATCAGAAATTAATACTTAGAGGTTATGTTTCCAACACACCATACAGAAGTGTCAGAAAGGACAAGCTGAGAACATTCAGGTGCTTCATATCCTAGCATATTAGCAGGCATACAGATTTTCTGTGTCCATGCAAAGTGCATAGGGTCATTAGTAACATAATCGTTTTGTTTGTTCCTAAGAGATCACAGATGAAATTTATTGTAAAAGCTTAAATTTGAACAATGCTCTATGGCCAGATGGCTTCACAGCCACCGACTTGAAAGAGGATCTTGAGTCCACAACTGTGTTTATCCCAATGGGGACAGCTCAATTTGCTGTTGAACACTGGGTTTAATATTTATGCAAAATTCCTCTCTTTTTACCTAAACATCCTCTCTTTACATTTGGACATATGAACTCCGTTTTACCCCAACTGATCCAAAATGACCTAGTGGGATCCATGTCTTGAAGGATAGCCTGCAATTACACCAGACATATTATCAGTCTCACCCACTGAAATTCTTGTCTGTGGTGCTTTCTCTTGATGTAGACAAAGGGGTAAGTTTACTAAGGTGGAAGGTTTTTTTTTAGAACTGGTGATGTTGCCCATAGCAACCAATCAGATTCTATTATCTTTTAGAAGCAGCTAGATACATTTTAAGTAGAATCTGATTGGTTGCTATGAGCAACATCACCAGTTCTAAAAAAAACTCCCACCTTAGTAAATTTACCCCAAAGTGTTTGAGGTGACCAGTTGGCCATTTATGCAATCTCTGGGTCATTTCAAGTTTGAAGGTAATTTTCTCCATGGGATTTAAGATTAAGATTTTACTCCACATGCGAAGGCTTCAGTAAATAACGTTCTACATTTTTCTGTAGCAACTAGTACTAGAGAGAGGTGTTTCATGTTGCCTGTAATTATCGCCCCTGATTTACGCTAGTCATTAAGACCCTGGTAGTAAGAAACCTTTGTCATTGAATTTTAGAGGAGTGCTGTTTGGGATGGAGGAGTATAAGGTGTGCTGATTTGGAGATAATGTTCTTCTCACACCTACCTTTCCCAATATATCTCTACCTACTTTATTTCAAACTCTTGGCATTTCAGAATATAATTCATTTTTCTAAAAACAAAACTCCTTGCTTTATGTTACATCTGCAGCTTTAAACCTTGAATTTCTGGAATTGCAATTATATATTTTAATGGAGGTTTACAGAAATTAAATATTTAGGGATTTATATTACCTCTTCATGTGATTCTTTAAATACTCAGACATGTTCCCCTAATTAGTTAACAAAAATGAATAATCTTGTGGCTGAGCAAATAATAGGATTTTAATACCTACCGGTAAATCCTTTTCTCTTAGTCCGTAGAGGATGCTGGGGACTCCAAAAGGACCATGGGGTATAGACGGGATCCGCAGGAGACATGGGCACTTTAAGACTTTAAAAGGGGTGTGAACTGGCTCCTCCCTCTATGCCCCTCCTCCAGACTCCAGTTAAAGAACTGCGCCCAGGGAGATGGACATTTTGAGGAAATAATTTATCATTTAAACCACGGTGAGCGACAAACCAGCTCACACCTCCAGCATGCCACAGAACGTGGCATTCAATAGAACACCAGTTGACGGCATGAAAAATATGCAGCAATATGCTGCCAGAAAACGTAACACAACCTGTGTGTAAACACCACCAATAATAGCATAATGTATGCCACGGCATGAATAACGTCAGCAACAGGCCGACTGAAAAGTAACACAGCATGTGTGTAACCAAAACTAATAACTGCAGATACAGTACGCACTGGGACGGGCGCACAGCATCCTCTACGGACTAAGAGAAAAGGATTTACCGGTAGGTATTAAAATCCTATTTTCTCATACGTCCTAGAGGATGCTGGGGACTCCAAAAAGACCATGGGGTCTATACCAAAGCTCCAGAACGGACGGGAGAGTGCGGATGACTGTGCCGCACCGATTGACCAACATGAGGTCCTCATCAGCCAGGGGATCAAACTTGTAACCCTTGCAAAGGTGTTTGAACCCAACCAAGGAGCCGCTTGGCAAAGCTGTAATATCAAGATCCCTCGGGCAGCCGCCCAGAACGCGCCCACCTTTCTGGTAGAATGGGCCTACACCGATTTTGGTAACGGCAATCCAGCCATAGAATGAGCCTGCTGAATTGTATCACAGATCCAGCGTGGAATAGTCTGCTTGGCAGTAGGAACTCCAATCTCGTTGGGATCATACAGGATAAACCGAGCGTCTGTTTTCCTAACGTGAGCCATTCTGGCAACAGAGAGTTTCAAAACTTAGACCACATTGAGATATTTCGATGTCGCCCAGGCGTCAGTAGCCACCGGCACCACACTAGGTTGGTTCATGTGAAGCGATGAAACCACTTTTGGCAGAAAATGCTGACGAGTTCTCAACTCTGATCTATCTTCATGGAAGATTAAACAGGGCTACTGTGAGACAAACCGCTCATTCAGATACCCACCTTGCGGATGCCAAAACCAACCGCATGACCACTTTCCAAGTGAGGAATTTTCACTCAACCTTATTGAACAATTCAACCAATGAAATTGCAGGAACTGCAACCCACGGTAAGATCCCCTGGTGTCACAGGGGCACAAGCGAAGATGGATGTGCAACACTCCTTTCACGAAAGTTTGTACCTCTGGAAAAGGAGGCTAATTATTGTAGGAAGAAACCCGATAAGGCTTAAAACTGAACCTTAATCGAGCCCAACTTAAGACCCACATCCACACGATCTTATAAGAAAAGAATGGAGAAAATGACCCAACTGGAATACTTCCGTAGGAACTTTCTTGGATTCACACCAAGACACATACTTTCTCCAAAAATGGCGGTAATGTTGTAATGTTACTTCTTTTCTGCCTGAAGAAGAGTAGGGATGACTTCACTGGGAATACCCCTTCGGATTGGGATCCGGCGTGCAACCCCTAGGCCGTCAATGGAAACCGCGGTACGTCCTGGAACATACACGGCCCCTACTGTAACACAGGGATGTGCAGTGAGCTAAATAACTCAGGAGGCACTGACTAACCCCAGAGCCAGAATTCCATGCAATATATGAGCCAAAGTGTACATCTGGGCATTACGCACAGGTGCAGCCGTATAAACTCCTGGAAATTTGGTGAGTTTTTATGAGAGATGTGCAGAAAAGACAGATAAGTGAGGCACTGCCTCACCTGCCATAGACTTTTTACTCCAGAGTTTTGGCTATAAAAATCATTAGAATAATGCAAAGAAGATATTTCAAACAACTTATTTGTATTTTTTATATACTTTATACAGTCAAAACTCTGGCACAAACGATAGTATGACAGGAAAGGCTCTGCCTCACCTGCCTCACCCCACCGCACGTCACTGATGTAACAGATCCTCTCTCAGAGGAAGAGGTCAGAGAACTCCTATGAGTAATTCCTGAAGATCCGGATACCAGCCCTCCGTGATCAGTCTGGAAGAATGAGGATCACCTGAACCTTTGTTCTTCGTATGATCTTTTAGCATCTTTGGAAAGAGTGGAAGTGGAGGGAACACATAGACTGACCAAAACACCCATGGTGTCACTAGGGCGTCCCCCGCTATCACTTGTCGAGGCGAGACGCCATCTTGTCTTTTTGTGGAATTCCCCAAAACTTGTCACTTCTGTGACACTCGCTTGATGAAGACTCCACTCTCCTGGCTGGAGAACGTGTCCGCCGAGGAAGTTTGCTTCCCCGTTGTCCACTCTTGGAACAAACATCGCTGACAGAGCGCGTAAACGTTTTTGTCGCCCAGCGACAAAGCTTTCTGGCTTCTGCCATTTCTTCTCCGGTCTTTGTTTGCAGAAAACCGTTATAAACGGCCCTTAACTTCAGACCGTTATCGTGGTGACAAGTATCCTAATTTGACCCTTGTCCTCGGTGAGAATTGCGCCGCTACCACAGGAGTGATATTCTGGTCTTGAAACCATGATTATCCCAGGTGGGAACCGGATCACTTCTCCACTAGGTCCCGCTAACACTCTGGCATACAAGCTGCCCACTGAATGGCCTTGTAGGACTCAACCCTCTTTTCCAGTAACTGAATGTATTGAAGGATTGTTGCAGGTCTGACCAGACTCTGAATCCTCAGAGCTTTTTTCACTGGAAGCAAATAATATTTCCCAAGCTGACCACCGCGTCGTTGGAACCAACAGGGATTTTGGCAAATTCTGCTGCCGAAGAACTGTCAGGGAGAAACAACGTTTTTCACCATTTTGCTTCTTGATCCCTCCGTAATCCAGAGAGCGATCCAGTACAGAATAATTATGTCTCCTTCCTATCGAAGGAAACCCATCATACCGCCATTATTCTGGTGAATTGGTAACGACAATCCTGAATCGCAAACCTCAGTTAAGCCTAATGCGAAAGAAACCGTAATTAGGCCTACTTTCTCCATTTTCAGAGTAGAGAAACCTGCCATGAGAGAATCCCTCATGGAATTTGAGTAGGACATTTGAGATTTCAGATATAAGATTTGGTCTGACCGAGCCGTCCGGCCTCGGAAGCACGAAAAAGCTTGAATAACAGCTTCTCCTCTTTTTTTTTTTTTTGTGACCAGAACAGCAGGATAATGACCTGATCCTGACGCAACTCTTGCATTGCATCACTTACTATCTCCCTGTCCAGAGGAGAATCGGTAAAGTCTATATGAAAAAAATCAGTGAGGGGAAACGTCTGTAAAAACTCCCGTATGTCCCGCTAGGGACTCTATCCTTAACTCACTGGTCCATGTCCTTTACGGGGCTCTCTGAAAAGTTTTAGATGTGGTCCCACCGGTGTGGGCTCCCGCAAGATAGATCCAATGTCCTGCGGTGGATGTGGCAGAAAACATAGGACGAGTTCTGCCTGTGAACTTGAAAAAGGTAGCTGACCTCTTACCTCTTTTAACCTTCCTTTACCTGTAAAGAAAAGGGAAACCTTATCCATTCGGTCGAAATGACTGCATCCTACAATAATGCGTCCCCAACCATAGTGAGGTATCCTAGGGCAAGAAGGTAGACTTACCAGTGGTATCTGCCGCGAGCATATTAACAAAGCCATCACCAAACCAGGCTTCACCTTCATAGGGAAGAGACTCCGCTTCTTCTGGGAGTCAGCACCAGTATCCCCTTGATGAATCCACAATGCCCTCCTAGGCGAGACCACCATGGAATTGGCCCGCAAACCCCAAAGTTCCAAATGCCTTGTATTCGCACGGTAGTATGCTTCACTGTTCTAGATATGACCCAACTTAAGGAGTATCCCATCTCCTCCCAGGGTATTTATATCGGATGACAAAGAAACCGACCATTTCTGAACACAAGCACTCCCCCATGCGCATGTAATGCAAGTATAATCAACGTATATAATTAAAATATCACTTAGCTTCCTGTATACGATCCTTTGTGACAGGGCCCCGTGCAGAAACAGGGGTTGACTCTCACTTTATTCTATCCACGGCGGGAAAAGAATAAACACTCGGACTCCTCGTGAGGATTTGAAACCATCTTGTCATGGCTGACCTAGAGCTTTTTTAACAGAGCGACCAGCACATGAGAAGGAATAACTTTACTTCAGCATTCATTATAAAATGTAATATGAATATACACATTTAAATACCCATATACACACATACGTCTATATATATATCTCATATATATATTTTTGTCAGGAACAGCAGGGTCCCCAGTGACATTAATACGTTCTTAATGTGTATGAAACATGTATTGAATGCCGATGTTGTGGATCTAATCAGGAAACATCATGGTCAACATAAGAAATAGTATACGTGTCGATATCAGGGAGTAGTAACTGGGCAAAATAACATTTTTGCGACCCCGAGGGGTCTGAGGGAAATATATTATCAATATTACGCCCTCCACAAAAATTACTACATCTGTGTTCGAGCCACAGATCTATGCAACCGTACCATACATCTATATATACATACAGGTATAGCTTTCTGAAATGCATCACATTATTATGTCAATTTTTACCCAGTCAGATTTGTTGGTGCCGACAGGGTCACCCACCCACATCTGTGTTCCCCATATAGTTTTCTCTTTGGAAAAGCATACATCTACTGACATGTGGACACTTATTTACATGAACCAAGTACCATCAGACGTCGGCGGTGCCGACTGAGACATTCCTATAGCCGTTTTTGTGGCAGAGTACTCAGCCTCATACATGCCGACACACATGTACTAAACACCCACCGACATTACACTGACTATTTTGTGTCAGGGATACACAGAAGACGTTTACCAGCTCTTTTACACCATGCTCCCTATCTATTGTGCTTTACTTTTCACATATATTGCACCAAAACACTGTGCCCCCCCATTTTCCACTGTGACCTATTCAGCAGTGCTTTGGCAGGGCCAGTGTCTCTGTGAGGAGAAAATGGCGCTGTTTAGAGCTGTGAGGGCTAAGCCACGCCCTCTTAATGGCGCACTTCAGCCTGGCTATTTTCTAGATATTTATACTGGCGGGGGTCTGTATACAGTGCCTATGCACTGTATACCTCTTATGCCAGGATAGATAGTGAGGTTTTATTGCTGCCCAGGGTGCCCCCCCTGCACCCTGCACCCTTGTAGTGCCGCTTGTGTGTGGGAGCAATGGCGCGCAGCACGACCGCTGCGCGGTACCTCAGAGACCGTGAAGTCTTCTGCCGTCTTAACTGAAGTCTTCTTTCTTCTTTTACTCACCCGACTTCTTTCTTCTGGCTCTGTGAGGGGGACGACGGCGCGGCTCCGGGAACGAGCAGCTAGGCGAACCAAGTGATCAGACCCTCTGGAGCTAATGGTGTCCAGTAGCCTAAGAAGCAGAGCCTTTAAACTCACAGAAGTAGGTCTGCTTCTCTCCCCTCAGTCCCACGATGCAGGGAGCCTGTTGCCAGCAGTGCTCCCTGAAAATAATAAACCTAACAAAGTCTTTTCCGAGAAACTCAGGGGAGCTCCTCAGTGTGTGACCAGTCTCTCTGTCCACAGAATCTAACTGGAGTCTGGAGGAGGGGCATAGAGGGAGGAGCCAGTTCACACCCCTTTTAAAGTCTTAAAGTGCCCATGTCTCCTGCGGATTCCGTCTATACCCCATGGTCCTTTTGGAGTCCCCAGCATCCTCTAGGACGTATGAGAAATCAAGATGTTATCTGTCTTTCCTGCTCTACTTGTCCCAGACTCTACTAGTGTGAGTGCATAGGTCCATTCTGGTGCAATTACACATGTGGTTTTCATAATTTGTGTGTAGGAGCAAACCCCTCACACAAACCTTTCTTATCTATGCAGAACTATCCCCAATTGTGGTAGAAGGTTCCCAGATATCAGTCTTGTTTTGTGACCAATCTAAACCAACTGATGGCCTCATTTGAAAAAATGCGAGTTCCACAATAGATAAATCTGGAGGCTGCTTATTGTAATCTTTTACTTTGCCCTCAGCTTTGGATGTCTCATCTAGAGCTGACTTTCTCTGGAGTGATTGCACCATGTTACCACCTTCACCTGCCATACTCTATATGGGAATACTGCAAATCCCATTCACCTGTCACATCTCTTTGGAATAATCTGGATTTTATTCCATGTGAATGCCGAATCATAATTTTGCTCAGGATTGACACAGTGACTGTGCTTTTCTGGGCCTTTTGGGGAAAAATTAGATTTTTAAACAGTCAGTCCTTTTGCATATCTCCAAGGAAAGTACTTTATTCACTCCCTCCCTAACTGAGATAAGCAGGCCGCTGACCTTTCTTAATCCTTGTGAACACAACTCCCTCCTGAAGGGCATCATCTAAGTTCTTTAAAGTTTCTACTAAAAGCCAAACATGCTGCTACCCAGAATCACATGATTAACTGGAAAAGTGACTCAGGTGGCCCACTGGATGAGAAGACTTCATCCACTATAATAAAAGAGAATGAATATAAGGTATACTAAAGGAGGTATCTGGTCCCTACTAAATTGAAGAGGGTCCTTAGTGTCACCTCAAACTAATGTTTGGCTCTTTTGTCCACATCTGACAGTCCTGACAAACACTTGTATAAGCTTTCCATGCAAATTCAGTTCAGTCAGTATTCTGGTAGCCAATCATTGGTATGTGAATAAAATGGAGAAAATCTCTGTATATTTAATTATCAAATTTCATAAATACATCCAAGTCTGGTGCTGGCTGTCCTATAATAGCACATCCACTCAAAGTGATCCATCCCTGGATCTTTTACTGTAGTTACATTTGAAAGCTACAAAGCCTTGCAATACACAGATGGTCTGTGCTAAGCTGTTTTAACCATTCATTTCACGTTTCTTCTTTTCAGGATATAGATTTTCACTCAATGTCCAATCCCAACCACTCTCTCTACCTTATTAATTTCCCTGCCTCCACTAATATTTTGTGTGTGTATTAATATATATATATATATATATATATATATGTATATATATATATCTATACATATAAACAATCTCAACAGAAGCATCCATCAGTCTTCATATCGCAACTTTTTGGCATGCTACTTCTGCAATATTGATGATCTGATTAATAAAAAGTTGTGATATGAAGACTGGTGAGTGCTCCTATTGAGACTGTTTTTATATTGTAGTGGATTGGTTCTGGTGACCATAAGGGTGCTACACCAGCAATTGATCTGGAAACATGAGTGTGGATTATACTGGGACTGTTAATATATATATATATATATATATATTGTTATTACCGATACTGCGCTCTAAACTATTCTTAATATAATTTTATGTGATTATAAGTTCGGCTGCTGTATACCCTGCACATGGTCCTCTGCCGGATTTGGACCTTATAACTGGAAATAGTACAAAAAGTATCTACAGGGGCGCCTATAAACGATTTCTTAATATAACCATTACCCAATCATTCCATTTATTAGAACAATCTCTTAAAAACATTAAAACTTAAAAATTTGTTTGACTATCAGTCCATACAGCACATTAATACATTGATTTATTTAGCTGTCAGTGTGCCTTATTATGGCCAAAGGTTTCTGTCAACTTCAGAAACAACTTGCATATCACCAACGCGTTTCATCAGTGTTGACTTCATCAGGGGTGTTTCACTCAATATAAAAAATTGGATTTCATTTCTGCATTCTTTGTCACAGTTCTTTACACATGCCACTGTATTATTGCCGACAGATGGAACTTCTAGCCAATGTATCTACAATACGTTCACTAGGTGACTTGTTTAATTGTAATTGGTAGTGACTGTTGTGAAATAATTGTTAACAGGAAGCAGTGAATGATGTCATCTTTTAGATCAATAAATGTTATCAATAAAATATTTGGTGTGTAGGTAAAATATGTCTGTATGCCATTTGTGGAAATAAAATATGAAAATGAGCATAGAAGAGCTCACAATAGAAGATAATGGTTATATAACTCAGTATAGAGAATAGGTGTGCCAATATGGCTCTGATCAGATGGATAGAGATACAGAAAGTGAAGAAACTGTCATAAACAAAAAAAAAATCAGACAACACTTTCCTTGAGATGAATGTAGATTCTCCCTGTTTGCACTGAGGTACATGAAATGAAAAGAGTGTAATATCAGAAATAGAACATGCAATGCTGAAGTATGAAAAATATACTAAGTCCACTGCCTCTGATGGTGTCCCTGATATTGTCGACTGTCGGGAATAATTGAATGAACCCCCTGGTGATCAATTAACCACTGTAATTTACCGCGTCTAATTGAATTCACCCTATTGCTATGGCCAACCATCTAGGTGTTCCAAGATTGCTTATCTCCCCCAGAAGACTATTTGGGTTCCACTACCTTTGTTATTTTGGATATAGAACTCAGTTCAGCTTTAATCTAGTGTTGAAAAGTCTGAGGTTTGCAACAAAGTTCACTTTAACAAAATAATACAGGATACTATTAAAAAGAGTAAAAAAAAAAAAGTACTTTGTAATCTTAAAAATGTGGGTTTGTTCTGCCAGTTGTATTTTATGTTAAACACTGAGAACTTAGCCTAAAGTGCAACTGCTATATAATAGTAAAAAGCATAGAAACAAAAACATATTTATCTTTTTGGAACAGCTAAAAAATAAGTATGAGAAATCACATCACTTTTCCCCAGCTTTCCTTTCTACCACGGCTGAGATAGAGTTGTAGTTTCGGAGACATTCTCTACAGAGCCATAAAGTATGATGGTTGTGATATGCTCAGCTAGTTTCCCAGTGTTCTGTTAAAATTCTCATTAAGTCAAAGGAACTTTAGCAACTTCTGAGTCCCATATATTTTGCTCTGTATCAGTAACCAGCATCTGGTATGTAGTTCTTTATACACACAAAAGAACACAAAAAGATGGAATTACAAATGTGGGAATAGTTAGAGATCCTGTGAACTGAAAGATTACTAAAGGAGAGATAAGCTGTTTGTGAATTCAGTAGAGATGTGCATCTTCCTGTAGTGTTTGGAGTTAAAGAGAAATATGCCTTTGAGAATATCTCAACTGAACAGACTTCAGAAAAATACATACTTTAAAATTCAAAATAGAATGTGCCCTATGAACTCAAAGAAAGAGCAGAGAATGTGTATGTATGTACTGTACCAAACTGACTTTTAAAGGAGAGGGAAATGAAGTACATGTGTGGTCTGTACTGATATCTAATAATCAGGGTCAGTAGTCTGAGTTCTGGTTATATATACAGTAGATATTAACATGTTCAAATATATTGAAATACGCCCAATACAAAGATTTGTCTTATGAATCTTTAATACTCAATATTGTGAAAATGTTGCATCCACTGTAGGAAGTAGGAACAAAATTTCCCCAACCTAGAAATCTGCATTATGAAAGCAGTAAACTTGTAAATATATTTGAAAGAAGAGCTTTGAGAGTGGTTGGAAGGAATTATGGAATACAAACAAACTAAAAGCCTTATAAATGCATAATAAACTCTGCAAACAAGATCAGCGACACTTTTAGAAGTTAATCATGGGTCTTCAACTTGGGGACCTCCAGCTGCGGTGGAACTACACTTCCCAGCATGCCCTGTCACAGTTTTGCTATTAAGGCATGCTAAAATTGAGGCAGAGCATGCTGGGATGTGTAGTTCCACAGCAGCTGGAGGGCCGCAGATTGAAAACCCATAAGTTAGATAAACCCTTCCAATATGTATTTTATCATACAGTTATATGTCAATGCAAAGAGTTGCACTCTATCTGTGATTTTTAAGACATGCCCAAAATGGTACCCCATTATCAAGATTTGTTCTGCCAATTATTTTCAGGCAATTGTATGTTTTCTTCATTTTGTCCTTTTGTGCACCTCATCCATTGTATTCATCCCAGGATTTTATTTGCCTTTACAGCTGTGGCAGAGCAGTCTAAGCTGCTACTTATCTCTTTGGTATTCCTGACTCACTGTCCATTTTATTACCTAATATTATCAATATAGGTTTCCTTTATAGGGACATGCTTTCTAAACCTTAATAGCATGGATTGATACCTTATCACAGCAACAACAAAAAAAAGAAATTGTGCTCTTGCTAAAATAGAAAAATATTTGACATTGCATTGGATTTATGTATTAACACACCAGTACACTTTCATTGAATACAACTCACAAAATGTTACTTCATATGATAGTGCTTTACATATAGTATATTTTCATGTATTGACACATTTTTATTCTTCCTCTGAAAATTATTGGAAGGGCATATACTTATACGCCCTAACCTTGGGTGGAATCTACTTGGCCAATGCCATTGGAGGATGCGGGACCACAATTGTCATCAGTAGAGTCCTATGAGACTTACCAATCTTTTCTGGAGTTGAATATGGGCCACTAGCTTAGTGCTGGCAGCCCTAAATATATCCCCATAGTGTTAGTTGGGAATGAACTGACACTTATGTCCGCCCCAACCACTAACCCCATACTGAATGCTCCTAATCAAGATTTTCTATTCTCCAATTTGTTCAGAGATGGGTTTATATAAATAAAAGTTAACACAAATACTGTACAAACCCCACTTTGCGCATAATATTTTAATACCCATAGTACTTACTGCACTTGCATTGGTAAACTTTTTAGTGCTGATTTGACAAAAATAATTTTGTTTTTCACATCCAGGAAAGTGAACCCTAAATTAAGTCTTCCCAGTCTCTCCTTTATCCAGAGAGGTGGAATGGCATGCACTACGAAAGTCTCAAAGGGGGTCAATTTTATAGATTTGCCTCTGAGTTCCAATTACCCCAACCAATCAGATATTTATGTATTTGTTACAGCAGTGAAAACAGAAAGAACAGTTTTTAAAATAATTATCTTGTGTGTGGCTCACTATACCTCTTCTAGGTGCCTACTGCAGAATGGAAATGCAGTGTTAGAGCCTCCAGAACTATGCTGGGCCTATTACACTATACTGTACATATACTCACTCCTATTACAGTATCTTTTTCTGCTAACATAGCTCTGTGTACACACATCGTAGGTTAAGTACAGTAGCTTGTCTCCAAGGATCTCATGTCAAAAGTCATTTTTTATTGCCCTTAATGAATGTAAAACAATTATAATCTATAAATTACAAGATGCAACATTGAGTGAGAAGATGCAATGAGGAGTAAAACAGTAGTGTAAGAAAACATTAAACTACTGTATAAGAATGCATGCCAGTTTGTTCATCTTTTAAGCGAGCAAAAACTTTTCTTTTAGCTGATAACTTTACAACATTTAGTGGCATTTTCAAACATGAACAGCCCATTATAGTTGGGACTAAAATTATACAGTATATTGATCATGAAGGACAAACAATGCATTGACTGTATTGTTTATTATTACAGTATATATTGCACCTCACCAGGTTTACTAGTTAGTGGGTGGGGTTAGTACACAAGTTCTTCCACAACTTGGAGGCTTCCATAGGATCAGTAGGCAATATAAGATATGCAGCATCTATATTCTATGCCATCTGAGGTTCTCAGACACTGGACCTCATGTGGTTACCTAGCCTTATCTGCAATATGAGAACCAGCTGTAATCATCAGTGTGATGGGAATCATATTAAAAGTACACAACAAATTACTATATTAGTTATGCGCTCCCCAGAAATAATTGGATTACATGTCACTGTTATGAGTGCAGAAAATGTATAGTTTATACGTTTAGAATATAAGTTACAA
The DNA here is from genome assembly GCF_028390025.1 of Pseudophryne corroboree. Lineage (NCBI taxonomy): Eukaryota > Metazoa > Chordata > Amphibia > Anura > Myobatrachidae > Pseudophryne > Pseudophryne corroboree. Next base: position 540,569,609 of record NC_086447.1, on the reverse strand, counting down.
TGTTTACATTAAACTGCATAATTTGTCCAAAAATGGTTGATTGAAAGTCTGGGAATATTTTTATTTAGCTTAATAACTGTTTTACCTTCCCTCTGCTTTATTGCACCTTCAAGAAAGAAGATTAGAGGCACTGAAACGTTATAGGAAAAGGCGACTAATGCTGGTACTTCGCTTCTAAGGGGGAGATTTAATGCCGCAAAATGTAATCTCTTTTCTTAGTGGAAAAGTAATTAGTTTCACATTTGGTTTCTTAAATTGCAAACTTCTGTAATATGACACATGAAATAGTCTCTGTTAAGTAATTTCAAGTAAATGGCCACTTTACAACACAAGGATTAGCAAAGTCATTGCAATCAATGCAGCCCTGCTTGCTTTACTTTCTGGTGGGCATTTTCTACACGACCTGGCTTTTTCCTTTCTTAGCATTTGTGTTTGATTTACTTAACATTCTAGGGCTCGTCAATATGGTATTTTCTGTAGTAAAAAATAAATATTTGTATAGTGTATAGAGCATCAGGATTCATCACTAGAAAAAGAAATCAATAAAGCTTGATGAACCTATAAACAATGACATCCTGGAGGTATAGTAAATGTATATCTTTTTTTCAAGCAAATGGAATTTCAGGTTCCAATGCTTCATTGACTTAGTTAATATAACACATCCTCCGATTTGTCAGTGTTTTAAGAATAATAACAAAACGCAGGGTGGATGAGAGCATAATCTTGTAGTTAACACATCAGTTTCTTAAACATGTTACTGACATCAGTCCTAGTTCTCACAAAGCCTTCCTTGGAAAACCAGTGTCCGGAGAGAACTATATTATAATTGCTAATTTCTCTGCTCAGAGGCTTCACAGAGAATCACGTTCACTGTGAGATTCCGAAGCAAATGTCACACTGCATTTACTTTGATTTTCTCTCCCTCATGTGCTCCTGTTTTTTAAAGGTGTATCTCTGAGTGCCTCAGACTAGGAGTGCCTCAGATCTGCTTTAACAGATGTGAGCATGTCCCTGCATCTGCTTAGGAGAGAGAATATAGATTGTATTACAGATAACTATTTCTAAATGATAACTGTAGCAAGTGGTTAGCTTAGTGTTGTAGGAAATGTTTTTATTTTAATTTTATATCAAATTAACAATGGTAAACACTGTATCTGCATCTTCAGAAATGAAGAGTATTTAAAATGTAAATATGTATTTGAAATATTTACTATAAAGCTTAAGCAATGAAAATCATATACAAAATAAATGTGATATATCATTAGTACTAATTGATTATGAAATGAAATTATATATTTATTTAATATACCTCTATATGGGTTGGAATTGACATGCCGGCTGATGGGAAGCCGGCAGTCAGAATACCTTCTGCAGCATCTCATTAATCAGAATCCCGACAGGGGAAAGTTAAGTATACTTACCTTCCCCCAATGGCCCACTAACCCTAACTCTCCCTCCCCACAGCCTAAGCCTATTCCCCCCACCTCACAGCCTAACCCTCTCGGTGGTGCCTAAACCCAACCCCACTCTCCACCGCCTAAACCTAAGCTTCCCCCGCCCTGCAGCCTAACCGTAACCATAACACCCCCCCAGCCCTCCCCCCCGGACCCTACACCTAACAACCCCCCCCCCACACACACACACACACACATGACTTATCTCTCCGGCAGTGTATCGATTAGGATCCCGGGTGTTGGGAAGCCAGTGCTGGTGTTCCGAACAGTGTTGGGATTCTGGTGTAAGTTTTCTGACAGCCGGGATACCGACTGCCCGGGATCGTACCTGGGTCCGTCCCCTCTATCCATCTTTATATTAGTGATCCTCCCGCCTTGCTCGGTTAACCCGAGCGCGCCCAAACGTCATCATCCCGCTGTCGGATTCTCGCGAGATTCATATTCTATATAAGGAGCCGCGCGTTGCCGCCATTTTCACTCGTGCATTGTAGATGATAGGGAGAGGACGTGCAGCGTTCTCTCAGTTTCTGTGTTCAGTGTGCTGCAAATATCTGTGCTCAGTGTGCTGCAAATATCTGTGCTCAGTGTGCTGAAAATATCTACGTTCTCTGCCTGAAAAATGCTCCATATCTGTGCTCAGTGTGCTGCATTGTAGTATAGGAGGACAGTGCAGAATTTTGCTGATCAGTGACCACCAGTATTATATAGCAGTACGGTACAATAGTCCACTGCTCTACCTACCTCTGTGTCGTCAAGTATACTATCCACCCATACCTGTGGTGCATTTTAGTTGTGCGCAGTATATATAGTAGGAGGACAGTGCAGAATTTTGCTGACCACCAGTATATAATATATAGCAGTACAGTACAGTAGGCCACTGCTCTACCTACCTCTGTGTCGTCAAGTATACTATCCATCCATACCTGTGGTGCATTTTAGTTGTGCGCAGTATTATATAGTAGGAGGACACTGCAGAATTTTGCTGACAACAAGAATATAATATATAGCAGTACGGTACAGTAGGCCACTGCTCTACCTACCTCTGTGTCGTCAAGTATACTATCCATCCATACCTGTGGTGCATTTTAGTTGTGTGCAGTATTATATAGTAGGAGGACAGTGCAGAATTTTGCTGACCACCAGTATATAATATATAGCAGTACAGTGCAGTAGTCCACTGCTCTACCTACCGCTGTGTCGTCAAGTATACTATCCATCCATACCTGTGGTGCATTTTAGTTGTGCGCAGTATTATATAGTAGGAGGACAGTGCAGAATTTTGCTGACCACCAGTATATAATATATTACAGTACGGTACAGTAGGCCACTGCTCTACCTACCTCTGTGTCGTCAAGTATACTATCCATCCATACCTGTGGTGCATTATAGTTGTGCGCAGTATTATATAGTAGGAGGACAGTGCAGAATTTTGCTGACCACCAGTATATAATATATAGCAGTACGGTACAGTAGTCCACTGCGCTACCTACCTATGTGTCGTCAAGTATACTATCCATCCACACCTGTGGTGCATTTTAGTTGTGCGCAGTATTATATAGTAGGAGGAAAGTGCAGAATTTTGCTGACCACCAGTATATATATAGCAGTACGGTACAGTAGTCCATTGCTCTACCTCTGTGTTGTCAAGTATACTACAAAAGTTCAGTAAAATGACCCAAAAATTTAAATTAAAAGCATCTGATGAGAAGCGTAAACTTGCCAATATGCCATTTACAACACGAAGTGGCAAGGAACGGCTGAGGCCCTGGCCTATGTTCATGGCTAGTGGTTCAGATTCACATGAGAATGGAAGCATTCATCCTCTCGCTAGAAAACTGCAGTGCCACTCCTAGGTGGGCCAGGTGTTTGTGTCGGCCACTTGGGTCGCTTAGCTTAGCCATCCAGCGACCTTGGTGCACCTCTTTTTTTCTTTGCATCATGTGCTGTTTGGGGACTATTTTTTAAATCAACCATCCTGTCTGACACTGCAGTGCCACTCCTAGATGGTCCAGGTGTTTGTGTCGGCCACTTGGGTCGCTTAGCTTAGTCATCCAGCGACCTCGGTGCAATTTTTAGGACTAAAAATAATATTGTGAGGTGTGAGGTGTTCAGAATAGACTGGAAATGAGTGGAAATTATGGTTATTGAGGTTAATAATACTATGGGATCAAAATGACCCCCAAATTCTATGATTTAAGCTGTTTTTGAGGGTTTTTTGTAAAATAACACCCAAATCCAAAACACACTTGAATCCGACAAAAAATTTTCAGGGAGGTTTTGCCAAAACGCGTACGAATCCAAAACACGGCCGCGTTACCGAATCCAAAACCAAAACACAAAACCCGAAAAATTTCCGGTGCACATCACTACTTTATATACACTGCTCAAAAAAATAAAGGGAACACTAAAATAAGTTAATAACACATCCTAGATGAATATATGAAATAATGAAATATTCTTATTAAATACTTTGTTCTTTACATAGTTGAATGTGCTGACAACAAAATCACACAAAAATTATCAATGGAAATCAAATTTATTAACCCATGGAGGACTGGATTTGGAGTCACACTCAAAATTAAAGTGGAAAAACACACTACAGGCTGATACAACTTTGATGTAATGTCCTTAAAACAAGTCAAAATGAGGATCAGTAGTGTGTGTGGCCTCCACGTGCCTGTATGACCTCCCTACAATGCCTGGGCATGCTCCTGATGAGGTGGCGGATAGTCTCCTGAGGGATCTCCTCCCAGACCTGGACTAAAGCATCCCCCAACTCCTGGACAGTCTGTGGTGCAACGTGGCGCTGGTGGATGGAGCGAGACATGATGTCCCAGATGTGCTCAATTGGATTCAGGTCTGGGGAATGGGCGGGACAGTCCATAGCATCAATGCCTTAATCTTGCAGGAACTGGTGACACATTCCAGCCACATGAGGTCTAGCATTGTCTTGCATTAGGAGGAACCCAGGGCCAACCGCACCAGCATATGGTCTCACAAGGGGTCTGAGGATCTCATCTTGGTACCTAATGGCAGTCAGGCTACCTCTGGCAAGCACATGGAGGGCTGTGCGGCCCCCCAAAGAAATGCCACCCCACACCATTACTGACCCACTGCCAAACCGGTCATGCTGGAGGATGTTGCAGGCAGCAGAACATTCTCCTTGGCATCTCCAGACTCTGTCACGTCTGTCACATGTGCTCAGTGAGAATCTGCTTTCATCTGTGAAGAGTACAGGGCGTCAGTAGCGAATTTGCCAATTTTGGTGTTCTCTGGCAAATGCCAAACATCCTGCACGGTGTTGGGCTGTAAGCACAACCCCCACATGTGGACGTCGGGCCCTCATACCACCCTCATGGAGTCTGTTTCTGATCGTTTGAGTAGACACATGCACATTTGTGGCTTGCTGGAGGTCATTTTGCAGGGCTCTGGCAGTGATCCTCCTGTTCCTCCTTGCACAAAGGCGGAGGTAGCGGTCCTGCTGCTGGGTTGTTGCCCTCCTACGGCCTCCTCCACATCTGATGTACTGGCCTGTCTCCTGGTAGCGCCTCCATGCTCTGGACACTACGCTGACAGACACAGCAAACCTTCTTGCCACAGCTCGCATTGATGTGCCATCCTGGATAAGCTGCACTACCTGAGCCACTTGTGTGGGTTGTAGACTCCGTCTCATGCTACCACTAGAGTGAAAGCACCGCCAGCTTTCAAAAGTGACCAAAACATCAGCCAGAAAGTATAGGAGCTGAGAAGTGGTCTGTGGTCACCACCTGCAGAACAACTCCTTTATTGGGGGTGTCTTGCTAATTGCCTATAATTCACACCTGTTGTCTATTCCATTTGCACAACAGCATGTGAATTTGATTGTCAATCAGTGTTGCTTCCTAAGTGGACAGTTTGATTTCACAGAAGTGTGATTGACTTGGAGTTACATTGTGTTGTTTAAGTGTTCCCTTTATTTTTTTGAGCAGTGTATATATATATATATATATATATATATATATATACATACAGCAGAAGCAATAAACTTCTACTGTATATATCTATGCAGTGATTCTATGCAGTGATTTTAATACAGAGTTTGTTATTGAAAAGTCTCTGAGTGCCGCTGAACGATTATTGCTTCTACTGTACCTAATTCTCATCAGAGGGCACCGGGGCAGCTACCTGTATATGTGGGAGTGCCGGTCCATGCTTTCTCTCTCTCTCTATTTATATATATATATGTATAATGTATCCAACAAGCGGCGGCACTCAGGAGTCTGGTCTCAGCATATAAAGTGCATCAGTGCAAAACGTGCTTTAATAAGATCACTTCATTCCCAACGTTTCGGGGCCCCAGCGCCCCTTTATCAAGGTAATAATTCTCATCAGAGGGCAGTGGGGCAGCTACCTGTATATGTGGGAGTGTCGGTCCATGTTTTCTCTCTCGCTCTTTATATATATATATATATATATATATAGGTGTTTGACAAAAATATGGAAACAGCATGCCGACAATGGCGTGCGTGAACTAGATGTGCATTTTTGACATCAAACCAGATGTGGTGCCACCAAAATTTTCATTGTTCTGTGCAGGCATTAGTGAATCATGTCTGAGCTCATGGATTTTCAGAGAGGGCAAATTGTTGGTGCAATTTGTGACCTCAGTACCCAGTTTATGTGGGACATTGTGAGGACCTGTATTAAATGTAATGACAGCAGATACCATTTCTGGAAAAACATCATCAGCTATAGTAAACTGAGTGCCAGAAACAAGAACAGTGAGGAAGGAACACCACAAGTACGATATTCATGGGCGGGCTGCAGTTGCCAAACCACTGGTAAACCCAGCGAATGCTAAGAAGCAGAAAGAGTGGTGTAACACTCATAAATCATGGACAGCCAAGCAATGGAAGACTTTCATCTGGTTGAATTGTCCTTCACCCTGTTCCCAACATTTGAATTGCCACCCAGTAACTCAGCTGACTACACTAAATCTGATGGATATGTGGATAGACTACAATTAGGGTGGCCAATCCCGGGCCATTTTTTCAATCCTGGGTATCAGGATTGAAAAATGGTCAATCCCGGGATTCCCAGGATAACTGGGAATGGCTTTTTTAATGCATGTCCGTTCATCCCCCACGCCCAACCTCGCCTCTCGCACTGCCCACCTTGTCCATTTAACGCACCAAACTGGTGAAGCGGGCGAGTGGAAATCTTCCTCCATGCACGGCGGCGGCAGAGGTCAGAGGTCAGGCTGCGCAAGCGGAGCCGGGAGGAGTGAGCTGGGCAGCGTTGAGCATTCTGAGGAATGTATTAAAATTCAAGTTTTCACATTTATGAGTCTTAATTCCAAAGTCCATAATCAGTCTCATCTGTACAAAAGAGAGAGCAGGCTTATAACGTGTCCTGGAAATGTATTAAATTGCTGCGCTTGGATGAATAAGCTGCTTTCTTGGAAAATAGATTATTGGAGTAAATAGAAAGCACTAAATATATTATAAGTACTGAAGGTGATAATTAAAATGATTATAAATAAAATAAAAATGAAAAAAGAGCGGTACCTGTGGGGAAAAAAGGTGTTAGTAAAATAATGTTTACACTTTTTTGAGTGAATTGGTAAGGAGTAGCCCGCACACTGTTGTTATTAGTCCCGGTTTGCCAAATGGTAATTGCCTACCTGTCCCTGCACTTAGTTGTCCCGGAGCCGCTGGTGAGCGCTGCGGCTCTGATCTTGAGTGCGGCGGATGGCGTGGCTGGCGGCGCTGAGTCCCGCTGCGTCCAGCGGGCTGTGTGCGCAAATGGTGTTCTCCCGGCTTCCGTCACCGCTGATGTCAGTGGGTCATGTCGCGGCCGATGTCCTGGCTGTGCAGTGGGCTTTCTTCTCCTTAGAATAATACAGTCGCCAACGCGTTTCATGCAGTTGCACTTTTTCGAGGAGTGAATAAAAGTTCTTTATTTGGTTTTCAATTTATATTAAAAAATACCGGAACTTCCGCCGGGAAATTACCTAATTTTTTGTGGGAACCATATGCCAGGTTCTCCACATAGAGGGAAAAAACTTCAGATGTGAATTAATTTAAAGAAAAAAAGGAAATAAAAAATATTTTTAGGTACCGCTGTATTTGATAAATGGAATTTTAATATTATAGGTGATGCCTAATTATTATTACAGGCTATTTATATCAATTTATTAATCTTTGGTAATAATTTTTTTTTTTTCGTAGAAATGGATTTAATTCAAATTCTATGTTCAGGCCTTTCGGGGCCATGGTTTTCAGGTCGAAAATCCATCTTGTTTCCACCATTTTTTGTTCTTCCGAAATGTTACCTCCTCTCCAATTGGCATGTATTTTTCTAATCACCATGAATTTTGTACCGGTTGGGTTTCTATTGTGGACTTCATGGTAGTGTTTAGAGACATTGTGCGTGATTAGTCCTTTCTTTATATTATTAATGTGCTCTGCAAACCTGATCATTGCTTTTCTTTTTTGTTTGGCCAATGTATTGGAGGTTACAGGGGCATTGTAAAAGGCAGATTACCCCTTCCGTATCGCAACTCAGCATTTGGTTAATGTGATACGTTTTCCCTGTTACTGTAGATGAGAAATTTGTTGGGTTTTTCGTTGTCCTATTACTTATTGCACAAGCTTTGCAATTTAGGCACTGTCTGTAGCCTTTGTTGGCGGGATCGCAGTCTTTTTTACCTTGATGGTGTAGATGGCTTTTCACAATTGTCTGTTTAATGGATTGGGCTCTTCGGTAAATGATTCTTGGTTGGTCTGGTAGTATGTGTTTTAGTGTCTCGTCCAGTTGTAAAATAGGCCAATGCTTCCGTATAATTTTTTCCACTATTGCTGTATTGCTGCTGTATTGAATAATGAATGGTACTTGGATGGAATTTTCCTTTTGGTTCTTGTATTTGATAAGGTCCTTTTTGTCAATTTGTTTCAATCTGTCAATGTGGTTTTGAATTTCCAAATTAGAGTAACCCTTTTCTGTGAAGTTGTTTTTCATGAGTTCGCTTTGTGTGAGGAATATGTCTTCATCTGTGTCTATGTAGCGATACCAGCAAATCAAATTCTCTGAAAATATGTTTTCTGTCCAGATTGTGGCCCTCATTCCGAGTTGTTCGCTCGTTTGCTGCTTTTAGCAGCATTGCACATGCTAAGCCGCCGCCTACTGGGAGTGAATCTTAGCATAGCAGAATTGCAAATGCAAGATTAGCAGAATTGCGAATAGAAATTTCTTTGCAGTTTCTGAGTAGCTCGAGACTTACTCTGCCACTGCGATCAGTTCAGTCAGTTTCGTTCCTGGTTTGACGTCACAAACACACCCAGCGTTCACCCAGGCACTCCCCCGTTTCTTCAGACACTCCCGCGTTTTTCCAAGAAACGCAAGCGTTTTTTCGCACACACCCATAAAACGGCCAGTTTCCGCCCAGAAACACCCACTTCCTGTCAATCACACTCCGATAACCAGAACGATGAAATTTCTTTGTTAGGCCGTGAGTAAAATACCAAACTCTTTTGCAAATTTACTTGGCGCAGACGCACTGCGAACGGTGCGCATGCGCAGTTTGCGACTAATCGCTCCGTTGTGAAAAATTCTTACAAGCGAACAACTCAGAATGAGGGCCTGTGTCATCCTCCCATTTTGACACGAAGAGATTTGCATAACTCGGAGCTAGGGGTGTGCCAATTGCGGTACCACATTTTTTAAGGTAAAATTTATCGTTGTACCAGAAATAATTGCGAGTCAGGATGAATTCAATATTTGCCATGATAAAATGTATTTGTTGGTTTGGGTTAGTTGTTTGGGTGGATAGATAATGTCTAGTATGGGCACAGCCTGCTTCGTGTGAAATGCACGTGTATAATGATTTGACGTCAGCGGTTCCTAGTGTGTATGATGTTTTCCAAGTTATATTTTCTAGGATCTGAAGAATGCTGATTGTGTCTTTGAGATAGCTTTTTTGGTGGGTTACTAAATTCTGTAAGAAGTGATCAGTGTATTTGGATAGATTTGAAGTGATGGAATTGATGCCAGAGATGATCGGTCATCCAGGTGGATTTGTCAGATGTTTGTGGATTTTCAGCAAAAAATAAAATGTCGGAATTTTTGGGTCTGATTGAAAAAGATAATCAAATTATTTTTTATTAATGATGCCTATGTCTAGGCCTTCTTCAAGATGTTCATGTAATTCTTTTACAAATCTTTGTGTGGGATCCTGGTCCAACACCATGTAGGTTTCTGTGTCTTCTAAGAGCCGTTCTGCTTCAAGTTCGTATTGATCTCTTTGCATATTTTTTAATATAAATTGAAAACCAAATAAAGAACTTTTATTCACTCCTCGAAAAAGTGCAACTGCATGAAATGCGTTGGAGACTGTATTATTCTAAGGAGAAGAAAGCCCACTGCACGGCCAGGACATCGGCTGCGACACGACCTGCTGACATCAGCGGTGACGGAAGCCGGGAGAACACCATTTGCGCACACAGCCCGCTGGACGCAGCGGGACTCAGCGCCACCAGCCACGCCATCCGCCGCACTCAAGATCAGAGCCGCAGCGCTCACCAGCGGCTCCAGGACAACTAAGTGCAGGGACAGGTAGGCAATTACCATTTGGCAAACTGGGACTAATAACAACAGTGTGCGGGCTACTCCTTACCAATTCACTCAAAAGAGTGTAAACATTATTTCACTAACACCTTTTTTTCCCCACAGGTACCGCTCTTTTTTCCTTTTCATTTTATTTATAATCATTTTAATTATCACCTTCAGTACTTATAATATATTTAGCACTTTCCATTTACTCCAATAATCTATTTTCCAAGAAAGCAGCTTATTCATCCAAGCGCAGCAACTTAATACATTTCCAGCCATCAATCTATAAATTGCTGCTGCTAATGACACCCTATAAATTCACCCACCTTTCATACAATAAAAATAGAAATAACATAGAAAACATTTTCTCTACCACCATTATACAAAATGAGCCTTCAATTGAGAATTAAAGGTTTTGTAACCAATTCCTTAAACTGGAGAAACTATATACACAGGAATCCAAACAATGGTGGGAAATCACGACCCTGAACAAATATTTAGAAAATAATATGATTCCACGAAGGTTTACGAGTTCAGAAAAATGCCACATTTGAACCAATACAGCAAGATTTTTATACCCAATGGAACCAAATTTTGGACACCTGCTCAAAAGAACTGATAAAACTAATCATAAGGGATAGAGAAATATCCATCAACAAAATAAAGGAAAATATTCAAATATATGAGAAAAGATTCGAACCTCTGGCTCACATGTAGGACTTCAAAATCCTTATGAAAATGGCATATGAAAAAATGAATAAACTAGAAAGTGACATCATGATCCAAAAACAAAGAAAATTCAAATGAGACATAGATGAACAACAGGCATATCAGCAAGCTCAAAAAAAAAAAGAACTACCCAAACAACCAAATGCTGAGTTGCGATACGGAAGGGGTAATCTACCTTTTACAATGCCCCTGTAACCTCCAATACATTGGCCAAACAAAAAGAAAAGCAAAGATCAGGTTTGCAGAGCACATTAATAATATGAAGAAAGGAATAATCACGCACAATGTCTCTAAACACTACCATGAAGTCCACAATAGAAACCCAACCGGCACAAAATTCATGGTGATTAGAAAAATACATGCCAATTGGAGAGGAGGTAACATTTCGGAAGAACAAAAAATGGTGGAAACAAGATGGATTTTCGACCTGAAAACCATGGCCCCGAAAGGCCTGAACATAGAATTTGAATTAAATCCATTTCTACGAAAAAAATAAATTATTACCAAAGATTAATAAATTGATATAAATAGCCTGTAATAATAATTAGGCATCACCTATAGATAACAAAAACTCATACTTTATAATATTAAAATTCCATTTATCAAATACAGCGGTACCTAAAAATATTTTTTATTTCCTTTTTTTCTTTAAATTAATTCACATCTGAAGTTTTTTCCCTCTATGTGGAGAACCTGGCATATGGTTCCCACCAAAAATGAGGTCATTTCTGGGTGGAAGTTCCGGTATTTTTTAATATAAATTGAAAACCAAATAAAGAACTTTTATTCACTCCTCGAAAAGTGCAACTGCATGAAACGCGTTGGCGACTGTATTATTCTAAGGAGAAGAAAGCCCACTGCACGGCCAGGACATCGGCCGCGACACGACCCGCTGACATCAGCAGTGACGGAAGCCGGGAGAACACCATTTGCGCACACAGCCCGCTGGATGCAGCGGGACTCAGCGCCACCAGCCACGCCATCCGCCGCACTCAAGATCAGAGCCGCAGCGCTCACCAGCGGCTCCGGGACAACTAAGTGCAGGGACAGGTAGGCAATTACCATTTGGCAAACCGGGACTAATAACAACAGTGTGCGGGCTACTCCTTACCAATTCACTCAAAAGAGTGTAAACATTATTTTACTAATACCTTTTTTTCCCCACAGGTACCGCTCTTTTTTCATTTTTATTTTATTTATAATCATTTTAATTATCACCTTCAGTACTTATAATTTATTTAGCGCTTTCCATTTACTCCAATTATAACGTGTCCTCCTTACTGGAATTCCTCATGGGATCTCATGCATGTCATTTTTAAATAAACCGGATATTCCCTATTAAGTGGATCCATGGCCTTAAATATCTGTTTAAATTTAGAATAAGTTTACAGTATTATATTATTTATATACACAGCAGCTTGCCTTTTATATATTCTTTTCTAGAAACCATTTTTAAGATTTTTTTTTTCAACAAAAAGTTAATATTTCAAGTGTAAGCTAAGAACATGCTTAAGGCTACTTGTTGTTGAAAGCCGCCTGTGGTATCCACACTGAATAACAGATGATTAAATGCTGAAGTTGGAAATTTAGAAGCATAACACACAACAGTTCCCAATTTAAAATATGATGAATTATTTAAAGAGCAGTTTGGTGTGTGCAAACAAATATTACCTGACAAATGCTGCAAATCTCCTGAAGGCACATCCAAATCTAACAGAATTGAGCCAATTAGACTGACTGTATCTTCAATGACTTGTGACCTATCAGTGGTAATAGCTTATTATGATGATAGATGAACCTATCTCTCAGTCTGAAGTCTGAGTACACACTTCAGCAGTTCTCCTGAAACAAGGACCTTATACCTCCTTAGTTAACATCCCTAGAAATTACATTGAGGAGAGAAGACAGTATGCATGAGGAAAAACACACATGATTGTTTCATTCAAGGGAACTTATTTGAGTCTTATTACCCCACACCTTGCAGGGTGCAGAATTTCACATATAAAATAATGTGGAAACAGTTTTTACAAGAATCTTAGTTCTGCTTGGGCATCTTCATGTGTGCCTTAGGTATGGATAAGACAGAGATACCAATAGTACTAGTCTTGCGAGGGAACGATGGGGGTAATTCCAAGTTGATCGCAGCAGAAATTCTGTTAGCAACTGGGCAAAACCATGTGCACTGCAGGGGAGGCAGATATAACATGTGCAGAGAGAGTTCGATTTGGGTGTGGTGTGTTCAATCTGCAATCTAATTTGCAGTGTAAAAATAAAGCAGCCAGTATTTACCCTGCACAGAAACAAAATAACCCACCCAAATCTAACTCTCTCTGCACATGTTATATCTGCCTCCCCAGCAGTGCACATGGTTTTGCCCAACTGCTAAAAAATTTCCTGCTGCGATCAACTTGGAATTACCCCCGATATGCAGTAAACTTAATTTTAAATTAGAGCGCACACTTTCAGGTGTTTATTATCTATGAGCAAGCGAGGAAAAAGACACGAGTGGCCATGTTTCTTGACTACTTCTGTATTGCTAGCCATCATTTACAGGCACCATGTTTTCTCAGGACATAGATAAAGGGTCTGCAGTAATGGTGGTTTTGCATTTTGTGATAAAGTAATTTTGTGGCTTCGGAGTCCGTTTATTACTGGCATTCTCTGGTTTCAGTCCATTAAACTGTTAGCTCCACAGTACCTCACATATGATCTTTAAAACACAGTGCTCTGTTTCACAAAATAGCAATATTGCTTCCAGACTGGTAAGGCCCTAGAAACCCAGTTCTGTCCTCCAAGAAGGTCAACACATATAATTGCAGGAGAAGAGCAATCAAAAGAGGAGTACCAATGCAAATGGTCACATGTGATAGCACCAAAGAGAAGTATTGCCTTTTGTGAAGTTTGACATTATGCTTGGTATTCAAATGATATATCCCGCCCAATCTCCTTTCTAAAGTGATCCACGCTATCGCGCATATCGCGTCCATAGTATTCAGGTTTAGCTGCTTAAATGGTTAGGGCGCCTCGCTACCCCGGGGGTAGCGAGCTGAAATGATTATACCACGCCCATCAGCAGAAAAAGAAAGGATGTGGAAAGGGATGAAAATAATTGAATACCACAATATAAATTAAATGCTTAAATGCTTAATATCTTCAGCATACTGTATACTGTAGCTTTATTTAATATTGGTATGAACATAGTATTGATACAGTCTATTTAATAGCAGGCAAGTCCCAGAAATGTGAGTAATTCATATTTCAAATATGGGGCTGTAAAACTAAATATAAGGCTATAAGTATGGGGACATTGCTGAATATGGGTAGGATTCCCATGTGTGTTAGTTTTTAGTTTGCCCCAAAATGTCGACAACCAAAATGCCTATTTTTTTTACTGAAATTATTAAACTCATAATGTTTTCTTGGGACTGGATTTCATGGCTTGAGCGTACAGCAGTTCATGAGGATGAAACAGGATTTTATTTCCAAAGTAGGAGAGCCCATGACATGAGGCAAAATAAAAGAATGTAGAAGATACACAACTGTAATATTTATTTTGAATTCATTTATTAAGAGTTATTTATATAGTGCACACATATTCCGCAGCGCTTTACAGAGAATATTTGTCCATTCACTCCCAGTGGAGCTTACTATCTATATTCCCTACCACATTGCACACATGCATACACATTAGCCAATTAACCTACTGTAATAGTATATTTTTGGATTGTGGGGGGAACTGGAATACTGTACAAACGCCATACAGTTAGGACCATGGTGGGACTTGATATCAAGACCTCAGTACTGTGACAGTATTGCTAACCATTACACCAATAAATGCTAAACAAGCCTCAGTGGTGGAATTACTATTGGTGCAGCCGGTGCATTGCAGCAGGTCCCGCAGCAATGATGAAAGCAGTACTGTTAATAAGTTAAACTGACTTAGTTTGACTCATTAATAAGGAGGAGGTGGTCTGGCCAGAGGAGAGAAGTGGGGCCCACCTATTCTCTCCCCTCCCCAGCCCCACCCATTCCCTTACCTCCTCCTCTCTGACATTACTCTTGTCTGTGATCCTCTCCCTGTCACCCACTGCCTCTCCTTGTCACCCACTGCTTCTTTCTGTCAAGGTCTACCTGTCACCCTCTCCCTGCCACCTTCTGCCTCTTCCTGTAACCCTCTCTCATCACCCTGTGTCTCTTTGCCCGGGCCATCACCCATTGCTTCTCCCTGTTATCCTCTCTCTTTCACCCTCTGTCTGTCATGTCACATTTTCCCATCAACCTCTGTCTCTCTTCCCATCACCTCTACCTGTCACCTTCTCTTTTTGTTACCTACTACATCTCCTTGTCACCCTCTCACTGTAACCCTCTGCTTCTCTCTGTTCCTCTTCAAGCTACCCCCTCCCTATCACCCTCTGCCTTTCCCTGTCACCCTCTGCTTGTCACTCTCTCCCAGTCACCCTCCATCCCATCACTTGCTGATTCTTCCCTCTGTCTCTCTCTCCCCATCACCCACTGCCTCTACCTGTCACCCACTGCCATGTTGCATATTATGAACTTGGGGTGGGCAGAGGAGGGGGTCCCAAAGCATATTTTTACATCTGAGCCCACTACTCACCACTGACAAGTTTTAAATACATCGATCAAAGCTGCCAATCATCTGCAGCTTTAAAAACCCGACAGTTAATAATGTACATCTGCCGCTATGACTGGAATCAATGGGTACAGTAATATTTTCTGCAAAATTACCTTTTGTTTCTTTGTTTTCTAATAAAAATATATCCAACATAGTCAAATAATTATAAAAACATATTGTGTTTATCTATATTGCAGAGTGTGTGCACTGTATTAAATAATTAATTTTATAATTACAGTATATCTGAGTGTGTCATTTACTTTAGTGATGCTAAAAAGTTTCTGTCTTACCCTACTGTAGGTAAGTTAAATACTGAATAGAGCAAAGTATTTTTTTTTTATCATTCCTGGAAAACCTGCAACATGACATAATGAGGGTCATACAGATCCCTTCGGATCTGCTACCTCATGTGCAACGTACCAATGTTTGGTACTGCGCACATGCGCAGGACCTGTTCTGTGCGTGCTTGAATGGGTCCTGCAATATAGGAAGCAGGACGGCAGCAGACTGTCAGTGATTGTCAGTCTGCTGCCATTTGTGGGGCTGGTGGGGGTAATGAAAAGGTCGGTGTGTTGCCACAGTTTGGGGGGAGAGAAGAGGCCAGGGATCTGCTCCAGGTGGCTTACGCATCCCCATGGGTTCCGCGAGCCTCATGATAGTGTGCAGGAGGTGTCTACTTGTAATAGTCACTTCCTGCTACATTAACTATACAGATCAATCTCTACTGCTTCCAAGGAAGCAGCAGTGATAGCCACTCCAACAACATCTGAATTAGCCCCCATGTTTCCAGGAAATTGGACATTATTATCTATTTTGATTTACTTTTTGATAAGGCTGATGAAAAACTTAAAACTATCATTTACCTTCTAGAAACATTTCTTAAGGCTAGAAGTACTGTAGGTATTTTTTTTAGGTAACAATGCTATTTACCAAGCATTCTAAAAAAGCATATAGGCAAACTGTGACTATACATTCTTATATTGTTGTGTAATAAATTATTAGCAAAATATTCTGAGGTTTCAATAAATCTCTTTACTTTTATTTTTAGCTTTAGCTTTTTCAACACACATTTCTATTGACTAATGCTATGTTATTGATGTTACCTAGCTATATGCAATATTTTATGGACATCAAAAATATAAACTGTTGAATGTTGAACCTATTGACTATCCAGAAGATGCACTGGAGGTAGAATTAATTCGAAATCACCACAGAAATTCCTTTACGTATTTTCTGCTTACAGAGTTGCTATTATCATGATTAATGGTATACTTAGTGGTAAATTAAGACAGAATTCTTTAGGGAAATGTTTTGACATCTAAGATAAAGCCTAATGAAGTTCATTATCATCAACGTTATTACAACAAATACCTAATAAATTAAAAATGAAAGGACACTTGAGAAAACTTATTATTTTTCTATACCAGCAAAATCTTGATAATGAGTTGGTAATGTGCAATAAGGAATTTTGTAATGTCATTTCATAACTACATGGAATAATTTAGATTTCTACCAATACAATACTTAATTAATTAATTAGCGATGCACACACAGATAACATGAGTCATTAAATTTCAATAATAATATTTTTTTTACAAAATGAAATATGTTTACAAACATATTTTGAAATTTCAGTGCTCAGTTAGTAAGTGATGCTCAGCAAACTCATCCATTATGCTCATGAGCCATGTAGTGCATGGCCTTTCTATAATATTGTTTCATTACTCATCAACTATCAGATGTATTTATAATGGCTCTTTAATTGTATGTCATGGGTCCATTAACCAAAGAACACACCAACTTTGAACACATATTATATTAGAATAAGTTTCAGCTTAGTATTAAGAATTCTTATACAGGCCAGCATTTAAATAAAGCTGGTGGGAATAGTTTGAGTTAACTGGCCACAGTACATAAATAAAACAATGTATTACCCATAGAGGATACCTCTTTATCGATGAAACCAGTGGGGAATATGCATGGGTCATGTATAGGCTTACCATACTATCCCTTTTAACTGGGACACTAGGTCACCAAGAAACCTTGCACTAGCCCTGTAGGTACAGTATGAAAGGATATTCCAGTTGCAGCCTGTACAGGGTTGTGCTGGTGGTTTTAGTACGCCATGTACATCTACTCATGTATTGCAATTATGCAGTGGTGGCACAGTATCCAATAGGGTCTGTATATGGTGGCCACAGACCAGAGGCGTAACAAGGGTTTTTGGAACCCAGGGCAAGATTATGAATGGTGCACCCCCCCCACTCCCTCCCCAACAAAAGATTCATAAACCAAGCTATGTGCATGCCCCACAGTCGCGCACCCAAAAAAATTGGCGTGATCATGCACTAGAGGGGGTGTTGTCACGCACCAGAGGGGGCATGGCCACTAAAAATGGGTTGTGCTGACATGACACACCACTTGTTTCACATCACAATGGAAACATTCTTTTCAATTGCACACGCACCTTACCTATATGATGGTTTCTCACAAAGTGGAACCTCTGGAGAAATTAATTCTCTAAGGCAGACAGCGTCTTCAATCGGTATTCACTATTCATGTAGGAGAGCACATCATCCAGAAGATGCCTGGTTGTGTAGAAATATTAACAAGGTCAGCATTGTACAACAGTGGTTCAGCAAGACTCACATCTTGCCCCCTGCATCTCTCAGCCCCACCACCTCCCACTTTTGTCTCTCAGCCACACCATCCCCTCCACCTGCATCGTCACTCTGCACATCATCACCCATCCTGCGCAGTCACTCAGCACACCGTCATCTCCCCCAGCACCATCTCTCAGTACACCATCACCTACCCTGAGTCGTCTCTCAGCACACCATCACCTACCCCTGTGTCATCACTCTACACATCATCACCCACCCTGCGCAGTCACTCAGCACACCATCTTCCCCTGCGACTTCTCTGAGTACACCATCACATACCTCGAGTCATCTCTCAGCACGCCATCACCTCCCTCTGCGTTGTCTCTCAGCACACCATCACCTACCCCTGCATCATCTCTCAGCACACCATCACCGACCCCCTGTGTCGTCATTCAGCACACCATCACCATTGTTGCAGCTGACAGAGTAGTAGCCTTAGACAGGTAGATGGCAGGAGTACTGTGTCTAGGAGGCTGGGAGAGATAGGTGGGCAGCGCATTACCTGGGGCCAGTGGTGTATGGTGGATAGGGTATGGCCCTGGGGCCCGGGTGGTGGTTAGGTAGGAGGTATGGTGCGTAGTGTGTGTTGCTGGCCTGGGAAAAGGGGGTTCAGAATGTCTAGGGGGCCAGGGGTGGATGTATTTTATGTTTCAGAGGCTGGTGGGGTACTACGGCTTACGGGTATGTTCCGAAGGCAGGGGTGTTGGTTAGGGTTGGTACTGTACTGTGAGGCCTGGAGCATAACCTCCATACACTCCACCACCACCACTGCCTGGGGGCAAAATGGGAGTAATAGTAGTAGTAATAAGGGGGCATGATGGGAGTAGATATAGTAATGGGAAGCAGGGGACTGGATAGGAGTAGTAGTGGAAAGCAGGGGGCAAGTTGGGAGTAGTAGTAGTGCAGATCAGGGGGCAGGCTGGGAGCAACAGTAGTATTGAGCAGAGGGACAGGATAGGAGGAGGAGTAGTGCGGAGCAGGATAGTAGTAGTGCAAATCTGGAGGCAGGATAGGAGTAGTAGTAGTGCGGAGCAGGGGGGTAAGATAGGAGGAGTAGTGTGGAGCAAGGGGATAGATTGGGAGGAATGGTGTGGAGCTGGAGTGGTAGCATGGGAGCAGTGGTGCAGAGTGGGGGGGTGTATGGGAGTAGTGGTGAGTAGCACGGTGGGCAGAATGGGAGTAGTGGAACAGGTGGGCAGGATGGGAGCAGTGGTGTGGAGCAGGGGGACAGGATGGGGTCAGTGGTGCTGTGTGGGGGGCAGGATGGGAGCAGTGGTACGGTGCAGGGGAGAGCAGTATTGGAGTAGTGGTGTGGAACAGGGGTGGCAGGATGGGTGTAGTGGAGAAGGGGGGGCAGGATGGGAGTAGTGGTGTACAGCAGTGGGGCAGGATAGGAGTAGCGGAGCAGGGGGCAGGATGGGAATAGTGGTGTATAGCAGGGGGGCAGGATAGGAGTAGTGAAGCAAGGGGCAGGATGAGAGTAATGGTGTATAGCAGGGGGGACAGGATGGGAGTAGTGGAGCAGGGGGGCCAGGATGGGAGTAGTGGTGTACAGCGGGGGGACAGGATAGGAATAGTGGAGCAGGGGGCAGAATGGGAGTAGTGGTGTGGAGCAGGAGTGACAGGATGGGAGTAGTGGAGCAGGGGTCAGGATGGGTGTTGTGGTGTGGAGCACAGGGGACAGGATGGGAGTAGTGGAGCAGGGGGCAGGATAGAAGTAGTGGTGTGGAGCAGGATGGGAGCAGGGGAGCAGGGGGGCAGGATGGGAGCAGTGGTGTATAGCAGGGGTGGCAGGATGGGATTAGTGGAGCAGTGGGGACAGGTTGGGAGTAGTGGAGCAGGGGGGGCAGGATGGAAGTAGTGGAGCGGGAGCAGGATGTTAGTAGTGGAGCAGGGGGGCAGGATGGAAGTAGTGGTGTGGAGCACGAGGGGCAGGATGGGAGTAGTGGAGCAGGGGGCAGAATGGGAGTAGTGGTGTGGAGCAGGATGGGAGTAGTGGAGCAGGGGGGGCATGATGGGAGTCATTCAGTAGGTGGGCAGGATGGGAATAGTGGTGTATACCAGGGGTGGCAGGATGGGAGTAGTGGAGCAGGGGGGCAGGATGGGAGTAGTGGTGTGGAGCACGGGGGACAGGATGGGAGTAGTGGAGCAGGGGGCAGGATGGGAGTAGTGATGTGGAGCAGGATGGGAGTAGTGAACTAGTGGAGCAGAATGGGAGTAGTTGTGTATACCAGGGGGGGCAGGATGGGAGTAGTGGAGCAGGGGGGACAGGTTGAGAGTAGTGGAGCAGGGGGGCACGATGAGAGTAGTGGTGTGGAGCACAGGGGGCAGGATGGGAGTAGTGGAGCAGGGGGCAGGATGGGAGTAGTGGTGTGGAGCAGGATGGGAGTAGTTAAGCAGGGGGACAGGGTGGGAGTAGTGCTGAAAAGTAGTGGCATGAATGATGGTAGTGAAAGGGTGAAAGGGACTCACTCAAACAAGAATGGCGCAGCTCCCGGGTCCCAGTCACCGTGGCTTCCTTCGTGTACAGTGTCAGCAGCCTCACACATGACAGGACAGATGTCATGACTGAGGTTTTGTGAACCCGGTGTTAGTGAAGTCTGTGCGGGCGACTGGAGGATTATATGAATACTACCACTGACCTGGTTTGGGAGTGTTGTGGACTCGGGGTTTCTTCTGGTGACTGGGAAGAGGAACCGCAGCAGAGATGGCCGAATCTAGGTTCTCCTCATGCAGGATTAGGTCGGCAGACAGGAGGCACGTGTGGACGCTGAAGGTCTCCTGAAAGACAGAACTGGAAAGGCGCTGATGAATCAGTGAAGATACCAGGTACAACTGCGCTAAAGTGCACTGGGTGCTTGGAGACACTGAGATGCTTGGAGACACTAAGGTGCTAGGAGGCGCGGAGGCGCTTGGAGACACTGAGGTACTAGGAGGCACGGAAGTGCTTGGACGCACTGAGGTGCTTGGAGGTACTGAGGTGCGAATAGACACTGGGGTGCGTAGAGACACTGGGGTGCGTAGAGACACTGGGGTGCTGGAAGCACGGAGGTGCTGAGGCACGGAGGTGCTGAGGCACAGGGGTGCTGAGGCACAGGGGTGCTGAGGCACAGGGGTGCTGGAGGCACGAGGTGTTGGAGGCACGGAGGTGCTGGAGGCACGGAGATGCTGGAGGCACGGAGGTGCTGAGGCACGGGGTGCTGAAAGCACGGAGGTACTGGAGGCACGGAAGTGCTTGGACGCACTGAGGTGCTTGGAGGTACTGAGGTGCGAATAGACACTGGGGTGCTGAGGCACGGAGATGCTGAGGCACGGAGATGCTGAGGCACGGAGATGCTGGAAGCACGGAGATGCTGCAGGGATACGGGAGCTCTGGAGATCACAACTACAACAGCAGTAAAGATGAACCACGGCAGCTGTGGTTTTCAGTTGAGACTATGGAATATAATACTGTGCCTTTAAGATGAACCACTGCAGCTGTGCCTTAACTTTGAGACTCGTGGAAATAGTGATCATCAGTGGCAACACAAAAGTAAACCAAACAGGGTAACCAGGAACAGAGTTTTCACAGGAACTAGAGTATAAAGGTTACCTTTAGGGAGCTCAGCATGAAGACTCACACATAGCTGTGAGTGTGACACAAGGAACTGGCCCAGTTTCCAACTCAGTCTCCCAACTTATACTTCCTGGTCCTTGGTGATTGGTGAGCAGGATTAGGTGATGCAGAGAGTCTCAGGCTGGCAGAGGATTGGACAACTCTGGGTCAGGTGAACAGTCACTGTCATGTGACTACTCTAGCCTAGGCTGTGATGTAGAATGAGGCCTAGCAGGCCGAGAGAACACTGAAGCCTGAACTTCTGCAAAACATAGGATGCTGGCTTCTAGGCCCAAACTTCAGATTACTGAATTCAGCCTCACACAGGAGGAGATCACCACAGGTGGAGCTAATTAACTATTACCTTTCAGGCAGAGAACACAGGAAAACTCATAGTGCTGACAAGCTGTTTAACTCAGTGAGAAAAAGACACAGGATCCGGGACAGATGGCAGGGGTAAGTCACCAAATATGAAACCTACAGTCAGGATTGTGACAGTATCCCCCTCTTCAAGGGTGGACTCCGGACACCCATCTTGAATCTTAGAGGAACTTGAGAAATTCATACAGAAGAATTTAGGACCTTCGTTGATGCCTCTACTTCTTACGGGAACATTTGGTTTTGACCAGGGAGAGCGGAATCTCCTGTAAAGAAAAAACTTCCTTAGAAAACATGGGACCTCCCCTGAAAGAAGTAGCATCATGAACTGGATCAAATTCAGAGTCTGAGTCCAAGTCTATTGGAAGATACCAGTCTTCTTTGGGAGTAACTACATCCGTTTTGTAAGCTGCATTAACAAGTTCAGAACAACACAAGGAACTTGGAGTGGAATCAATGGAAACATAACCAACACTTAAATCAACAGGCTGTTGTCTTTGTACTGTTTTCCAATTCTTGGCATTCCTGAAATTCCTAATGTATTGGTTCATCAAGGCATTATCTTGCTCAGAAAGTGATGGGTCAGAAAACGGAGCATCGGCTGAATGTTCTGAAGACTGAGTGGAGGATGAAATTGGACTCAAGGAAACAGATGCCACTGAAACAACATTAGACTGAGGTACACATTCAGACATTAGGTCAATAGCCTTGGTATTTTTCTTGACTTTAGATGATAGAGCAGAATTATCCAGACATCGAGGAGAAGAGGTATTAGAATTCCCCGCGGAAGCTGTGGACTCAGTGCTAGAAGACAAGGAAACAGAATCAGAGACAGACTGAAGTCTAATTTTAGAACTAGATGGTGGAAGTCCTTTACTGGGACCAACTGACAAAAGTTCTTTACTCGGACCAATGCTTGGAATCTGTTTGAGTCCAGATGAGCTTGAACATACTGAAACTGGAGAAATCTTTGGCTGGACGAGTAGGACTGGATTGGATCCGAGGATACTTGAATTGGCTGGAACCAAAGGAGACTGACCAGGCTGGTCCTGGAGTATCACTGGACCGGCTGGAACCGGGACGAACTGACCAGGCGGAGCCTGGAGTATTGCTGGACCGGCTGGAACCGGGACGGACTGACCAGGCCGGGCCTGGAGTATTGCTGGACCGGCTGGAACCGGGACGGACTGACCAGGCTGGGCCTGGAGTATTGCTGACCGGCTGGAACCGGGACGGACTGACCAGGCTGGGCCTGGAGTATTGCTGGACCGGCTGGAACCGGGACGGACTGACCAGGCTGGGCCTGGAGTATTGCTGACCGGCTGGAACCGGGACGGACTGACCAGGCTGGGCCTGGAGTATTGCTGGACCGGCTGGAACCGGGACGGACTGACCAGGCGGAGCCTGGAGTATTGCTGGACCGGCTGGAAACGGGACGGACTGACCAGGCTGGGCCTGGAGTATTGCTGGACCGGCTGGAACCGGGACAGACTGACCAGGCAGGGCCTGGAGTATCGCTGGACCGGATAGAACCGGGATGGACTGACCAGGTGGAGCCTGGAATATAGCTGGACCGGCAGGAGCCCCCTCTTCACGAGGCTGAACTGAGGCAGGAATCCCCTCTTCACGGGGCTGGGCTGAGGCAAGAGCCCCCTCTTCACGGGGCTGGGCTGAGGCAAGAGCCCCCTCTTCACGGGGCTGGGCTGAAGCAAGAGCCCCCTCTTCACGGGGCTGGGCTGAGGCAAGAGCCCCCTCTTCACGGGGCTGGGCAGCACTCTGTAGACTCTCTGGCTGGGCAGCACTCTGTAGACTCTATGGCTGGGCAGCACTCTGTAGACTCTCTGGCTGGGCAGCACTCTGTAGACTCTCTGGCTGGGCAGCACTCTGTAGACTCTCTGGCTGGGCAGCACTCTGTAGACTCTCTGGCTGGGCAGCACTCTGTAGACTCTCTGGCTGGGCAGCACTCTGAAGACTCTCTGGGGCTGGACCCTCTGAACCCCTCTCTGGGGCTAAAGACACGGACGCCACTCCTTGGGCTGAAGACACGGACGCCACTCCTTGGGCTGAAGACACGGACGCCCCTCCTTGGGCTGAAGACACGGAAGCCACTCCTTGGGCTGAAGACACGGAAGCCCCTCCTTGGGCTGAAGACACGGAAGCCCCTCCTTGGGCTGAAGACACGGATGCCCCTCCTTGGGCTGAAGACACGGATGCCCCTCCTTGGGCTGAAGACACGGATGCCCCTCCTTGGGCTGAAGACACGGATGCCCCTCCTTGGGCTGAAGACACGGACTCCTCTGTGACTCTAAATGGCTTGAATATTCTTCTCTGGACACCCAACTTGGGATAAGGTCTTTTAATCACCGGACCCCAGTCATAAATTTGAGTCTCTTTCAGAGTAGCCATCTTGATACCCCTGTCAGCAGTAGCAGGATCGGCTACTGTGGATGACTTGTAGACATGAGCACTGTGAAACTGAGATTTGACACCATTCTCTGGCTTACGAAAAATGCAATCTTTAACAAAATGACCGGAATTTCCACAGTAAAGACAGAGGTGTAGCTCCCTACGCCACTGGCGTTCAGCTTCAGAGAGTTTGGGCCGTGGATAGCTCTGATGAACAACTTTTCCTTGCACAGAGGAAGAGACTCTATTAACTGGATGGGACAAAACAGGATCAACAACGTTGGTAGTATTCCTGAAGAGATCAGGCATCACAGAAAGGATACTAGACAAAAGTTCTTGTAACTGTAATAACATCTGGTAGAAAATCTGCAGTTGGTCAGGAGTCCTAGTGCAGAAGGTCAGAGAATCTCTGGAGAAAGAAATCCGCTGCAGACACTGTGCCAATTGATGCTGAGTCGACTCCAGACCTTCCAAGCGTCCTGCGATATTGCTTAGGAGGTCCTGCGTCAGACAAACACTTTCGGCCGGGTCCTTGTGGCCAGTTCCTACTGTCATGACTGAGGTTTTGTGAACCCGGTGTTAGTGAAGTCTGTGCGGGCGACTGGAGGATTATATGAATACTACCACTGACCTGGTTTGGGAGTGTTGTGGACTCTGGGTTTCTTCCGGTGACTGGGAAGAGGAACCGCAGCAGAGATGGCCGAATCTAGGTTCTCCTCATGCAGGATTAGGTCGGCAGACAGGAGGCACGTGTGGACGCTGAAGGTCTCCTGAAAGACAGAACTGGAAAGGCGCTGATGAATCAGTGAAGATACCAGGTACAACTGCGCTAAAGTGCACTGGGTGCTTGGAGACACTTAGATGCTTGGAGACACTAAGGTGCTAGGAGGCGCGGAGGCGCTTGGAGACACTGAGGTACTAGGAGGCACGGAAGTGCTTGGACGCACTGAGGTGCTTGGAGGTACTGAGGTGCGAATAGACACTGGGGTGCGTAGAGACACTGGGGTGCTGGAAGCACGGAGGTGCTGAGGCACGGAGGTGCTGAGGCACAGGGGTGCTGAGGCACAGGGGTGCTGGAGGCACGAGGTGTTGGAGGCACGGAGGTGCTGGAGGCACGGAGGTGCTGAGGCACGGGGTGCTGAAAGCACGGAGGTACTGGAGGCACGGAAGTGCTTGGACGCACTGAGGTGCTTGGAGGTACTGAGGTGCGAATAGACACTGGGGTGCTGAGGCACGGAGATGCTGAGGCACGGAGATGCTGAGGCACGGAGATGCTGAGGCACGGAGATGCTGGAAGCACGGAGATGCTGCAGGGATACGGGAGCTCTGGAGATCACAACTACAACAGCAGTAAAGATGAACCACGGCAGCTGTGGTTTTCAGTTGAGACTATGGAATATAATACTGTGCCTTTAAGATGAACCACTGCAGCTGTGCCTTAACTTTGAGACTCGTGGAAATAGTGATCATCAGTGGCAACACAAAAGTAAACCAAACAGGGTAACCAGGAACAGAGTTTTCACAGGAACTAGAGTATAAAGGTTACCTTTAGGGAGCTCAGCATGAAGACTCACACATAGCTGTGAGTGTGACACAAGGAACTGGCCCAGTTTCCAACTCAGTCTCCCAACTTATACTTCCTGGTCCTTGGTGATTGGTGAGCAGGATTAGGTGATGCAGAGAGTCTCAGGCTGGCAGAGGATTGGACAACTCTGGGTCAGGTGAACAGTCACTGTCATGTGACTACTCTAGCCTAGGCTGTGATGTAGAATGAGGCCTAGCAGGCCGAGAGAACACTGAAGCCTGAACTTCTGCAAAACATAGGATGCTGGCTTCTAGGCCCAAACTTCAGATTACTGAATTCAGCCTCACACAGGAGGAGATCACCACAGGTGGAGCTAATTAACTAATACCTTTCAGGCAGAGAACACAGGAAAACTCATAGTGCTGACAAGCTGTTTAACTCAGTGAGAAAAAGACACAGGATCCGGGACAGATGGCAGGGGTAAGTCACCAAATATGAAACCTACAGTCAGGATTGTGACAACAGACAGCTGGCGCGAGTGTGCTAGTTGAAAGCTCCCGCTCCTCCGGCTCCTACTCGTGACATCACAAGTCCAATCAGCATAGCAGCAATCGGCATAGTGCCGCAGGGGGAACAGTAATCAGCGTGTGTGAGTGAGGGGTGCCCGGTATTACGGGGTGCCTGTGTGCACCAGGCACCCCAGTGCACACGCATATGCCAGCAGCGACTGTGGAGGGTGGACTCGGAGCTCCAGCGGCGGTGGGCGCAAGGAGGTGCTGATGGCGCCCCCCCTGCTGCGGCTGCCACGGCACCCAGGGCCCCATGCTAGTTACGTCTCTGACACAGACACACACTCAAGAGCATGTCCATTAAGGAGGGCAGACCTGAAGAGAAAGAAGTGCAGAAAGCCACGCATGTGCAGTAGCCAGGTTGGTGGTCGTGCTTACAGCAAGCAGGGCCAGCTCCAGGCACGTTCCAATAGAGCTGCCGAACAGGGCGTCACACTTAATGGGCGCTGATAGCTCTCGCCGCCATAATGGAGCCTACCCTGGAGCCAGGTCCCTGCAGCAGCGTTTGTCCTGCTGCCCGCCTCCCACTGTATCTCACAGCCCCCATGTAAAACGCCGCTGGACCATGAGCCAATCAGAGCTCATGGACCGGCAGCTAAGGCTCCTGATTGGCTGCCGGACCACAAGCTTTGATTGGCTCGTGGACCGGCACCTAATTGAAGCTAGACGCCACCGCCGCCTGCCAAAGACTGAGGGGCAGGAGTGGTGCTCTCCTCCCTGCCCTCAAGAACAGTCAGAAGCAGCGCAGTGACTGGTGAGCAGCACTTGGGGAGGGTAGGGGGCACTGTGGGGACATGTGTATCTGGCATTGGGGGCTTATCTGGCACTCTGGGGACATGTGTATCTGGCATTGGGGGCATATCTGGCACTCGGGGGACTTGTGTATATGGCACTGGGGGCATATCTGGCACTCTGGGGACATGTGTATCTGGCATTGGGGGCATATCTGGCACTCGGGGGACTTGTGTATATGGCACTGGGGGCATATCTGGCACTCTGGGGACATGTGTATATGGCATTGGGGGCATATCTGGCACTCTGGGAACATGTGTATCTGGCACTGGGCACTGGGGGCATATCTGGCACTGTGGGAATATGTGCATCTGGCACTGGTGGCTTTTCTGGCACTCGGAGGACATGTATCTGGCATTGGAGCATATCTGGCACTCTGCGGACATGTGTATTTGGCATTGGGGGCTTATCTTTTCACTCTGGGGACATGTGAATCTGGCACTGTGAGGACATGTGTATCTTGCATTGTGGGCATATCTGGCACTCTGGGGACATATGTATCTTGCATTGGGGACATATCTGGCACTCTGGGGACATGTGTATTTGACATTGGGGGCATATCTGGCACTCTGGGGACATGTGTATCTGGCGCTGGGGGCATTTCTGGGACTCTGGGACACGTGTATCTGGCATTTGGGGCATATCTGGCACTCTGGAGACATGTGTATCTGGCATTGGGGGCATATCTGGCACTCGGGGGACATGTGTATCTGGCACTGGGGGGAATATCTGGCACTCTGGGGACATGTGTATCTGGCATTGGGGGCATATCTGGCAGTCTGGGAACATGTGTATCTGGCACTGGGGGCATATCTGGCACTCTGGGGACATGTGTATCTTGCACTGGGGGCATATCTGGCACTATGGGGACATGCGTATCTGGCACTGTGGGGACATGTGTATCTGGCACTGAGGGGACTGGCACAGCTGGGGGGCATATTATGTGTATCTGGCACTGCTGGGGGAATATCATGTGTATTTGGCACTGCTGGGGGGCATATCATGTGTATCTGGCACTGCTGGGGACATTATGTGTAAGGAACACTACTGTGGCTTTTATGTGTAAGGCTGCTAATTGTGTGTGTAGAGGGTGTGTGAAAATATATTTATTTATAGTTTGATAATATGAAGATGTGAGGCCATGCCCACTTTTTCAGGAGTGCGCCAAAGTGTGTGTGGGGGAACACTTCAAAATGTTCTTGCTCAAGGTGCTAGTAGGCCTGGAGCTGGCCCTTACAGCAAGCTCCGGGTCCTAGTGCTGGCAGCTTCAATGGAGAGTATATACAACACCAAGCACTTCTCTCTAACAGTTTATAGTTCAGTAAACTGATCCTGTTTCTTAGTCCAACCTCAATGTACTGTAGCTTATGTTCCTCCCAAGATGAGTGACAGGTGTAATTTAGTTTTAATTATTTAAATTAACCATCTGTAATATTTCTTATCCAGGTATTGTGATTGTTGCTAATATCAATTGAGTAATTGAAACAGTCTTCTTTTATATGTATTCTAGTTTTTATTATATTTATTTATTATATTTATTATACTTTATCACTTCTCCAGGCTTAATACATATGCCCCCCTGTTTTTTATTGTAATGACTGGTTCAGCTGGATTTTTCTTGATAGTTTCAAGGTTTGGTGGTTTAGCTTTCAATCAAAGTGTAGCAGCCAGTAAATTTAGTCTGATAGTGCGGGCAATGTTACACATATATATTTGTTTTGTGAGGTGATGGAATGTTTGTTAATTGTTGGAAGTTAATTGTGCTAATCTCTTCAAGCAAGAGAGGCAAAGCTGGCGGAAAGCAGTGCTCCTCGGCGGTCCAATTAGGCGCAACAGAGTTTGATTAGCATTTCCCCTTTGAGAAAGGTGAGACGATCACTACCTTAGGGGAGTACCAGGTCTCCATCTCACAGAGGGGCCAGTAAAAGGCCAGTTAAGGGGAAGTGATACTATCCACGCCAGTTTTGCCCAAGGGGTGGATACTCCACCCCCATTTGTTTAAATAAAAGCTATAAGATGGGCTGTGGCCAAGGTACAGTAGCACTGCTTTTTCGCCACCATGCTTAATTTGAATTAATTAATTCTAATTTGATTAAATTGTGACCTCCTTTTTTCCAGTCTACTTTGTTGTCCGTGTCTTCATTTATTAGTTTATGAGGAGTATGGTGGAAATAATAAAACATATTGGTGGCTTTATACTTATAATGTGTTTCATTTCTGAAAATAGTTATACTTTAATAATTTAAGGTCAAGAATAACGAATATGACTTCAAAATGTTTTGTATTAACTTTAGTTTTTGAGCCACACTAGCGCTATATGTACTTCAGTAATATAGTCATAGAGAAAAGCAATTTTAATTATGATCTAATATTTTCTTAATACAAAATAAATAACAGTTGTTTCAATTCAATTAATCACAAATTAGAACACAACACTAAAAAAAAATACAGCAACTGAATGAACTATCTCAAATAGTGGCCTATTCATGAGAGCGCTTTCCCTGTTTATTTTCCGCTCATGCTCCTCTTCTGGGGCATCTCTTGCCACTGTCTAACAACAGTCTGCAAGTATAGAAGTGTTCCACCTACACTAATATCCTTATTCCATTGCTGAAATCCCATGGTGGAATCACTCACCGTGCTTGTCACTCACTGCACCACAGTTGTCAGGAAGACGTCCAGATGAGAGTCGAGAAAGTGGATTTTGAGTGACGTTTTGCAGCCTAATTTATTTTTTCTTTTCTAGAATGTTGCTGACAATCTCAGCATAGTTTGTATGAAGAATGAGAAGAATAAGGTTGTTTTTGCAGGGGCACTCTTATAAGTCACTATTTTATTAAAACATTAAATTTTATTGATATACATTAAAAATGGATATTCCTTCTGTTCTCCGGAATATAGTACTCTGATTGTTTGTATACACAAATTAAATTTAGAGGCACAATGCAGCAAGAAACTTACAAAGGTCAAAAAACGGAACAATGGGTGCTAGTTTAGTAGATAAAATAAAAGCTTTGTAACTCAACTAATTGCAGCCCACACAAAGAGGATCTGGAAATCCGCCAATATATTTTTGGGAAAAAGGGATAAAGCAATGTGGACGCTTAATAGAAGAAAATATAGATACAGCTGCTGGTTTTACAAATATGTAATTTAATCATAAAAATGTTTAATATAGGTAACATAGCACTTTAAAAACAATTCATATGATACAACATAGGAACATTACAATACTAGACACAGCTGTCTTTTCAAACTCGGACTTGCTGGTTTTAATGCACAGAGTTTTTGGAGAATTCTTAAAAGGCATGCATAAGCTGGCTGTTAATGGCAACACGTGTATAAGCAGCAAAAGCACAGCTCATTGGTATTGTTAGGAAGGCAGTCTCTGCTTAGTAAAGGAAATTAATACTTCACCAACTTCAGAATGCAGATTTGAGGTGTCCTGCTGAAGAGATGGTAGTGCAGGCTTGGGCTAGTTTTGAAACGATTCCACCCTAGGCTTATTTGCCATGTGCCTAGATAATAGAAGTCCCCACACTCCTGTCAGTGTACTTTGTTTTGCTGCACTGCAGCGACTTCCACAATGCAGTGGTACCTTGTAGCTGGGAGGAAGTGTGGTGTGCAGGTGGACACTGTGTGCGGCCGTGTGCCATGGTTGGAGGCTGTATCACAAAGTCCGCAGCTGCAGGGGACACTGTTGATGGTCGCATACCGCGACTTACGGGTTCAGGGCTTCCGGCTGCGTTCCACTGGTGTGATTCCGGTCACCTGACGCATTTCTCCACCTTCTGGGGTGGCGGTTTCATCAGAGGTATGACTGCTCGTATCCAGAGTCTCTATTTATCTCCACTGTCGGCTCCTGATTGGTTTTGGATTTAGTGTTTTTTAATTGACCCTATCTTGGTCCTGGATATGGCAGCCCGAATGCTACTAAAAAAAACAGCCCCTTAATAGTATTTGTCACATACCAGTAACGTATGGCATATAGATACTGTACATAATATTTTATGCAATATACTTTAATAAACAATTAAATAATAATAATATAAGCATACAGTGAGGTGCCCAGTCATCTAAGCTATCATGATCATTAGAATACATGTACCCAATATATCTTATAATAGATATTGGTCATGGCATATCAGGAGTATGGGTGCACACCATGGTATAACACACTAACATAGTGTTTTTATGTATACTGAAGGACAATACTTCTCATAAACTCAATGTCATGTAAAGGTGAATTTGTTCTGGACCAATGGCTAAATTATACTATTGGACACCCGATCCAATTTATCATAACCCTGTGTGCACCCATATTTCCTGACACAAGAGAATATAATCATATGCTCTGTGTCAGAGGATACCCTAAGACAGGGTGTACTAGTACTAGAAGGAATAAAAGAGAATACATATATTTGGAACAAGAATATTGTATTAAAAAATGGGGAGAATCATATTTGGAATAGAAATATAATAAGTTTAACCCACAGAATATGTAGTAACGTTATAATCTTGATAATGAAATGGACTCAGTGGATACTGGACAACTGGAAAAGGGGGGAAATTCCTAGATGTCCATAAGAGGCTGATGCAGCACTACCGAAATGCTAAACTGCTAAATATTATTCAATTCTATGCTCTCGTTTAAGCAAAATGGTTCAAGCGTTTTCAGTCGGAAGAGCCAGAAGGCTTCCCTACTGCATAAGAGATTAAAGACGTCGCAGCCTCTATCTGTCAACTTAGCTTGTTCTAGGGCTGTCACTCTGATATTGGCTATATCGCCATGCTCACAGGATCTGGTGTGTCTCGATAAACTGTGTAGGGAACTTCTTTTTAGTATGTTTCTTTGATGTTCTAGGAAACACACGTTTAGCTTCCTTATTGTGCGTCCCACATACTGGATACCACACCCACATTCCACCAAGAACACCACATACATGGAACTACAATTCAGAAACTGGTCTATAGTAAACACTTCTCCTGTTGTCTTGGATTTAAAAGTCTTATTTCTTGGGTTTACATTTTTACATGTAAGGCACCTACTCATGACGCATTAAAAAAATTCCTGTGGTCTCAGGGTCAACCAGTCCAAGGAATTGGCCTTTGCTGTAGTATTATCATTGATGTTTTTTCCATTTATCTCACTCTTACTATTCTTATTTTTGTTGTTATTTAAATTGAACATACTCGGAGCTAGTTTGGACTGTAATGTTTCCGATTTTCTCTAAACTACTTTTATTCTTTTACCAATCTCTGGTTCCAATAAAGGATCAATTTTTAATAATGGGGTGTTCTTTTCAATAATCTGTCTGATTTGGGTTGCATGGATGTTAAACTGTGTGACAAACACACACTTCTCTTTATACATGTTCACTCCTATAGAGGTCACATAATCGGAAATCTATCACTTTGGAGCATGATTTAAGCACACCATATTAACTTAAAATGGAACTTTGACCGCTTGTAACAAATAGGATGAAATTGTTTCAATTCACGGATGACTCTTACAGCTTATGTTGGCATCTGCTAATGTGCTTTAGCTTCTTGTGTGCAATAGTTTTTTACTGTGGTAAGTAATTCAGCTATATAGGAGTGTTTATGTGTATTGCAAAATTTAATTGTTTTTAAACACCGGCCGAGTGTATTGTAATTGTATAAAAAAATTTTTAAAAGTATATTCCTATTGTGTTGTTCTCATATTCAACTTGGCACAGCAGCGATATATATTTTCGTTTGTTCTTGTTAATCACATTTTATCATGGTGTAGGTGGCTACTGTAGTTCCCCAGATCTAGCCAAATTTAAAAAAATGACTTAGGCCTAGAACAAAATCAGCCTTTGAATTAGAGGAGCAGAGCTCTCAAGAGAATTACTGAAACAAGAAAGTGAATGGACTTTTAAACTGGGAGTCGTCACACCACACGGTGTCAATTAATACATTAGCTACCAAATCTTTGTCTGATGATCTGGCCATACATACTGTATGTATACACTTGTGTGTATATATGGACAAACATGTATGTGATATTCCTATGTCTGCCACCTATATCTACTACAGTACTTGCACTCAACCACCTTTCATCACCTGTTATGCCATATAGACTTCTATACGACTTACACCATGCACTTCAATTATTCAATTTTAGGTATTCATAATAATTGTGGTATAACCCCATATATACATTACACACTATATTTTTTTAGGTTGATAATACATACAACCTTTTTACCATTATAAAATGTGGTTGGGTAGCAAGGGCTGCTGGAAGCTGTAGTTTATTTTGAGTGTCTTCACTGTACTGTAGTGCGTTGTGGTGCCAAACATCAGCGCCAATAACAATGCTTGCTGTGCGAGTCTCCAGACAGGCACTGCCCAGGGGGGCATACCAGGTAATACTACTGAGGGCATAATGTGTAAGGAGCACTACAACTGTGGGCATAAAGTAAGGAGCACTACAACTGTGGGCATACTGTGTAAGGGGCACTACAACAATAATCATAATGTGTAAGGGGTGCTACAACTGGGGGCATAATGTGTAAGCAGGGGTGTAGTCACATTGGCTCTGGTGGAGCGCAAGCTCCTAGCACCAAAAAAAGTTAGAGTGCTCGCTGCCGCCCATCACCACCCCTTCCAGCGGCCCACTGTACTGGCATCCGCAGAGCAGGAAGAGGAGAAGAAGACTGACTTGGAGATTAGGTAAGGAACAGGGCAGGCCAGAGCCAACATCACGAGACAGTGATAGCCGGCACATGCCGAAGCTCTGCCCACCCTCTTTATATGTCTCAATGTCTGCTTGTAGCTTTACAGCAGGGTTACTTCTATACTGCAGCACCACTCTCTGCCCCTGCTGCTGCAGCACCTCTCTCTTTCCTGGAAGCAGTAGCACATGTCTCTACTTAAGATGCTGCAGCTACTTTCTCTTCCCTAGCTTCTGCAGCACCTCTCTCTTTCCTGGAAGCTGCAGCACATGTCTCTACTTCAGATGCTGCAGCAAATCTCTCTTTCCTAGCTGCTGCAGCACATCTCTCTTTCCTGGAAGCTGCAGCAATTCTCTCTTCCCTGATGCTGCAGCGCCTCTCTCTGCCCTAGCTGCTGCAGAACCTCTCTCTGCAACAGCTACTGCAGCACCTCTTTCTGCCATGGCTGATGCAGCATTTTTCTCTACATTGATGCTGTAGCACCTTTCTCTGCCCCAGCTACTCCACACAGTTAAGGCCATGGTGGGAATTTAACCCATGTCCTAGTGCTGTGAGGCAGTAATGTTAATCATTACACCATCTGTACTGCCATACCCCTATATTGCTGTTGCAAGCCTTTGGCCTATTTTAAATTTATCACCAATTTAGGGTTTTTAAATATTGTTTCTTGTAACATGCCACCACAGGTTGGCTAGGCCCCCAATTCAGTACAGGGTAGGGGGCACCAAATCATACCCTACCAGCTACTGTACACCCCTACAACTGTGGGCATAATGTGTAAGGGGCACTACAACTGTGAGCATAGTGTAAGGAACACTACAACAATGGGTATAATGTGTAAGGAGCACTACTACAGTTGGCATAATGTGTAAGGGGCACTACTATGGTGGACATAATGTGTAAGGGCACTACTACTGAGGGCATAATGTGTAAGGAGCGCTACAACTGAGCTTTTCCCACGAGACCATGCCCCCTGTTTCAGGTGCGTATCTACGGTGTGAGAAAAAGTACTCCAGGGGGTGCCAAAGTATATATTTGCCTACCAAAAATTTGACTTCTGGCTGACTCTGACTGTTACCTAAGAAGCCATGCACAACACCTTTAAAGCCTTTCCAAGCCACAGATATAACATTTGCAAAGAGAGTTAGATTTGGGTGGGTTATTTTGTTTCTGTGCAGAGTAAATACTAGATGCTTTATTTTTAAACTGCAATTTAGATTTCAGTTTGAACACACACCCCACCCAAATCTAACTTTCTCTGTGCATGTTATATCTGCCCCCCCCCCCCCCCCCTGCAATGCACATGGTTTTGCCCAACTGCTAACAAATTTGCTGCTACGATCAGGTCTGAATTACCCCTATGGTTTTGCCCATTAGCTAACAAATTGGCTGCTGCGATCAGATCTGAATTAGGCCCATAGATCATCATAAACTGTTTCTGTTAAATTAAATTTTTGTTTGTTTGTTATTACTGTAATACCTATTGTACTTCTACTAAAATATTTTAATGGATGGCATTTTATAACACAGGGAAAAAAATATAGATGGTTGTCTAAGGTTTGTATGAACAAAATATGTATATTTTTTGTTTCAATTTCGTAAATTGGGTTCTTAATGAAATTGGCATTGAGGCACAGTTTTCTTACATATTTGTTGGCTTCCGCATACAGTACATTTCCAATTTGTTGAGGTTACTATGCAATGAACATTTAGTTCTATTTTTTAAATTTTAGCTAAGTAGAATTAATTGATGAGTCTTTATGTTTTTGATTTACAAAAAATATTTGGTCCTCTAGTGCTTTATATGCCGATACAGAACTTTTTTCCTTTTTACCTTTGGTTAAATTGTTCTTTTGTCTGTCAATTTTTATGGACCTTAAATATATTTAAAAAATCCCTTTCAGTCTCTTGAGGTTCTTCTTTCATGAGTCTACATATATTTGTTTTCCATTTTCTATTTTATTTATTTATTTTTGCATTAATGTTTTGGAAATAGCTTGTGTGTGCCTTTGCATCTTGGGTGCCTTCCCAGAAATAATCTTTACATTTTATATTGTTTAGATGTTGAATAACTAAAATGTGTTATAAGGTTTATATGTCCAACACTTGGGGCTTCTACATGGTATCTCTTATATTACAACTTATTTCTTTTGATATTATTATTATTATTATTATTATTATTATTATACTTTATTTATAGGGTACCACAAGTGGTCATTAGCACCATAAAGAGGGCAAAACAATGAGACAGTAGACAAGTAACAAATAGCACTACAACTCTCAACACAGGCACTGATGCAAGGGGTGCAATGGAAAGATTCAGCGTAAGCTGAAGTCTGTACCTGTTACTGTAGTGTGGGCACAAATAGTTGCTCTAAGTTGTCTAAAAAAACTAAAACAATAAAGTAGTGGAGTCAAGGGACAGAAAGCCCAAATAAGAGGTGTAGAAGGTAGCTGTTTGTAAGAGAAGTAGGTAATGAGACCAGGAGGGAGGATGTCCCTGCCCATGGAGTTTACGTCTAAAGGGAAGGAAGGAGAAAAATAAAAGACATAAGGAGTGAGCCAGTGTATGGGGAGCTAAGGAGAGAAAGCAGGAGTGGAAGCATGAGAGAATGTAAGAGGGTGAAGTAGACTACAGTATGTGGTGACATGGTTAAGTGGTGGTCAGATATGCTTTTATGAACAGGTGAGTTTTCAGTGGCCGCTTGAAGCAATGAATGCCGGGGGATAGTGTGATGGAACGAGGGAGAATTTTCAAATAGTTGAGGGGCGACTCAGGAGAAATCTTGGATTCTGAAGTAAGTTGTGATAACCAGAGGGGAAAAAAGGCAGAGGTCACTGGCCACCTAGAAAGGGTGGGAGGGAGTGTGTATGTTGATGAGGTTGGAGATGTAGGAAGAAGTGGAGTTGGAAAGGGTCTTATATGTGACAGTGAGGAGTTTGAAGAGGATTACTTGTAAGGGAAGGGTATCCAGTTAAGGGCTTGGCAGAGAGAGAAGGCAGATGTGGAGTGGAGGGAGAGAAGATAAATCTAGCTTCAGCATTGAGCACATATTGGAGAGGAGCAAGATGGGAGAGGGTGAGTCCAGCGAACAGAAGGTTTCAGGAGTCGAGGTAAAAGATGATCAGTTAGAGAACAATGGTTATGGTGGCAACCTGGTGAAGAAAGGGTCTGATGTGAAAGATGTTGCGGATCTGGAACTAACATGAAAGGACAAGAAATTGAATATGGGTAGTCAATAATGACTCCCAGGCAGTGGAGTTGGGGAACAGAGGAGAAAGTGATGTTGTTGACAGTGACAGAGTGGTCAGGAGTGTTGAAGACTTTAGATGGAGGGAAGACAATGAGTTCAGTTTTGGGCATGCTGAGTTTAGGAAAGTGCTCAGACATTCAGGAGGAGATGTTGGAGAGGCAAATTGTCATCGACATAGAGGTGATACTTGAGGCCAAAGGAACTGATGAGTTTACCCAGGGAGGAGGGATACAGAGAAAAGTGCCAAGGGCCAAGGACAGAATCCCGGGGGATGCCCAGTGACAGTTTCTTTATTGGTGTTATTTAGTTATTGGGGTATATTCAATAAGAGTTGGAAACTGCAGTCTTGTTGGAAAGAAGACAGTTTCCGACTGAGGTTGGAAGGGGTTCCGACCTATGCAATGTCGGGCCATTTCTTCCGACAAGTCGGAAGACTCTCGGAATACATGCGGATCGGACATGTATTGTCGGAAGCGGGCCAAAACCGACAGGTTTTAGCCCCGTTTCCGACAATGTCAATCCGACTTAAAAAAAGTCGGATTGACACTGTCATGAATGGGCCAAACCTGTCGGGTTTGGCCCGGCATTGAATAGAGAGCTGTCGGGTCCTTTCCGTCAGAAAGGACCCTACAGCTATTGAATACACCCCATTAATGTAATTTACTACAAACTGCTTTTTCTGACTTGTTTCTGTTTCTGAAATTAAGGGGTTTTGGTAATTGGTTGTTTTCCTTGTCTTTAAAATTTTATTTGTAGCCTTTCACATCATTATGTATTTTTCTTCGCTTTGTTTTAACTACAGTATCTGATCCTCTATTTTATCTACTTTGTCTCTGGTAAAAGTTATATAGTCCCCTATTTGTCTCAAATAAAATTTAACATGATAAATGTGTATAACCAAAGAGAGCCCATGTACAAAATCAAATTAATTTCAATTAAAATCAATTTACTAATACATTTCAGCAATATATATATATATATACATATATACACACACACACAATATATATATATATATATATATATATACATATATATATACAAACATATATATATATATATATATATATATATATATATATATACAGTGTATGTATGTATATATATATATATATATATATATAAACCCTCTTTAAAATATATCAAGAGTTGGACAATCTCCTTAGAACACAAACCCATATAAATATGTCAGATGATTGCGCAGGAACTTAAGGAATAATTCCAGGTGAGGTTATACTTGTCTAAACAGCTTATGAGAAACAGTGAATCAAGGATCCACTGCTAATGTGGATAGAACTTTTCAGGAGTTTGTAATTCCAGTAACGTGACTTTCAATAGTGGGTGCCTATTAGAAAAATGAAGCTGTATTTAAGTCCAGTGTGCCTGGCAAGCTGACAGATATCAATGGAGGTAATTCATACCTGATCGCTAGGGTGCATTTTTTGCAGCCCTGCGATCAGGTAGTTGCCACCTACAGGGACGGGGAAATGTTCTGTGCATGTGTGCGATCGCATTTGTAGCAGAGCTGCACAAACATCTGTTTCTGCAGTCTCTACTCAGCCCAGGACTTACTCTGCCGCTGCGATGGAATACTGGTGATTGAGGCCGGAGCTGACGTCAGATACTGTCCCTCCAAACGCCTGAGTCCGCCTTCGTTTTTCTGGACACTTTTTTAAAATGGTCAGTTGCCACCCACAAACGTCCTCTTCCCGTCATTCACCTTGCGATCGCCCGTGCGATCATTTTTTTCGCACCATCCCATCGCTATGCACCGATGCCCGGTGCAGTCGTCCGATGCACCAGCGCATTGCGGTGTATAAGGATGCGCAGGTCAGACCTGATCGCCCCCAATGTCAGTACAGCAGTTTGAACTCATAACCTTGTGCATATAGTCATGCTATCAAGGGCGTAGCTACCATAGGTGCAGGGAGTGCAGCTGCTATAGGGCCCAGAGCTGAGAGGGGCACGCCTTCTCTGTCAAAGATATATGTGTTATATATATTTTTCTCATGGGGTGATGTATAGAGACACTAACAAACTTTTACCTTGGGGCCTACAATTTATCTAGTTATGCCCCTGGATCTGCTCATTTATACTGTATAAAATGAACAGGAGGGCATTATAATGTCACATAATATGAACTAAGGGCACTCTACTGTGACACAATATGAACTGGAGACACTGTATGTCATAATATGAATTGGGGTACTGTGTTGCATAATGTGCACTGGCAGCCCTATAATGTGACATAATGTGAACTGGGCACTACTATGGGGCATAAAATGAACATGGACACTATTATGGGGCATAAAATTAACAACTTCTGCAGAGAGGTCTCTCTAGAAGCACTGGGACAGGGGCCCTTCTAAATGTTGCTATGGGGCCCACAAAGTTCTATCTATGCCCCTGCATGCTATCTTAGCCCACTTGGCCATTGCAGCCAGTTCTAATTAAGAACTATTTTATATTTATAAAACTTGTATCTGATTTTGTTACTCTAGTCTGCTCTATTTGTCTGAATGGTTCAAATGTATATTCTATTCTTTCTGTTTGTAGATTCCTTCTTTTTAAGGATTTGTCAGTTTTTTATAATGATTTTAATATATATTTTTTAAATATAAACTAGTATACCGACAGCGGCATCCCGGCCGCCAGTATGCCGGTAGTGGGTCAAATGCTAGTAAGCCACTTGCAGACTCGCTGCGCTTGCCACGCTGTGGGCACGGTGGCTCGCTGCTCTCACCACGGGTTATATTCTCCCTCTATGGACACCCACAGAGGGAAAATAGCCTGTGGCATTGGTGTTCTGGTGGCGGCATTTCACCGCTAGTTGGGATTCCGGTGTCGGCATTGTGACCGCCGGGATCCTGACAGTATTTTAACCGCTTCCCATATATATATATATATATATATATATATATATATATATATAGCTAGGTACTGATGGGACCTAAGGCTGGGTACACACTATACCATCTATCATATGATATACCATTCCACTGTGGATCAGAACAATATATCATACAATCATATAGTCTGTTCCCCAAATTTGTTGTACCCTAGCATTGTCACTGAATCGTTCCATTAGATGTGCTGCACATCCAATGGGGTGATTACATGGCTTGATGAAAGTATTGCTACAGTATGTGATGATAGATTGTGTCATCATACAGTGGATCTTGCAGTGTGTATGGTGGTTGTGTCACTGCATCACCGGGTCGCACCATCGCATGGTCTGTACCTAGCTAAACACATAATTTAATCTGTCCCTAGAAGTTAACATAACTCAGGACTCAAATCCCTTACCTTAAAAACAGTTACTATAGTTCCATAATTCATATATTTTAGTTATTTTAGAATGTAGATGTAGATGTTTTAGGTACAATACATGTGTGTTGTTTTTATGAAAAATTAAAAAGAGAGATTTTGTATTGAATCAACACATTTTTATATGAAACAGATGTTGTTTTTCATTTGTATTTGTATTTTTT
Source organism: Pseudophryne corroboree (assembly GCF_028390025.1). Classification (NCBI taxonomy): domain Eukaryota; kingdom Metazoa; phylum Chordata; class Amphibia; order Anura; family Myobatrachidae; genus Pseudophryne; species Pseudophryne corroboree. The sequence goes on along the minus strand of NC_086447.1, from coordinate 540,528,827 downwards.
GTATTAAAAAATGACTTTCAAATAATAGCAATTTCTGATCATTGCAACAATTTGAAAGTTATATTTTTTAACTAACGTCTTGAAAACATACAGTTATAGTTCTTTACAGTCACCCAGACTGTCAGACTGGGGCATGAAGGGACCACCAGGGGGATCTAGTAGTGGGGGACCCATGTGTAGGGGTGTGGCCAAGCTCCAGAGGGGGTGTGTCCAACTGCCACAGAGGTTTGGCTAACCATTATAGAGTGGTTTGGCTCCCTTGATAAATATAGTAAATACAACTAGTGCATCATGATAATGTACCAGATGAATAAAAGCAATGCACTGTAGAGACTACACCATAGTCCTTTGCAGTATAAATCAACATATGTATAATTTAAGTGCACAGTCTGGAACCTGATCCCTAGAGGACGTGCTGGGTCCCCAGGCAGTAGGGCCCACCTGGGGTTTCCCCTGTACCCCTGTGGGCCAGTCCAACCCTGCAGTCACCCCATCTACAGTAGCTAAATGTGTTTGCAATGGTTTTAGTTATTTTTATTTTTTTGTCCTATACAGGATGAAACTATTACTGCAATTGATGGTCTATGTGTGTACCAGTGTTATGCAATGGATAGCAAACACAAAATCATCTGAAATATTTCATCAGCATTCATTATGCTTTCATCTTGTATACAATGTTTGTTAAAATATAAAAGCCAAGAAAACATGAAATCACATTTGTCATTTTCTTATAGTATAGTATATAAGACCATACCTCTGACAATATGTGAGTAGTTCTCTCCTTCTTGGTAGGGAAATTATTATGCAGAGCTAGTTCTGGACACCTTTCAATTTCAGATTATTGGATGCTTTATCACTGAAGTGGAAATATCAGCATACTGCAGATCCCATAGGAGAGGTAGGTTTTAGCGTACATTTTAAAATGAACTGGTATAAATCCTTGGAGTCTTACTTGTGCTGCTACAGTATGTGTAGCACTTAATGTACCTTTTTATATCTAGAATATTTCATTTACAATGCAATTAATTACATCTTGATAAATGTGGAGCAGTAGATGTACTGTAAGAAGAAACAAAATTACAGTATGTATTTTGTTATTTAACAAGATTTGAATGTCTTGCACTTGGGTGCAATCCAGCAATAAAACAGACATATACAGTATGTAATAAACACTCAGCACAATTTGTTATAGTAAAAAATTATAACAATAAAGAGATTATCTACATTTATAAGACTTGGAAGGGGGATAATACAGCACGCCCTTTCTCTGGCTAGTACTTTTGTGGAAAATAATCTCTTGGATTATCAAGGGCAATTGAGAAATAGGCTTGGCTCTGGTGATACTGGGGGGGGGGGGTGCATACCCCTACCAGAAAAATATCAATGAAGAATACCTTTCCCACATACAGTATTGCAAAGAGGAACATTTTTCTTCCTTAACAATAGGCCCAGGCCCCCATAGCCCCCACAAAGCCTTTGAATAAGCCCATTCTCAGGTAATTAGTACCCAGCCCCCCACCACACCCCTCACCATGTGCACCTGGTGTCATGCACTCTTATATTAAAGTGACAATTTTTGCTTGGGAGCTTCATGTTCATGGGTAGTTCAGGACAAATGTAGGGGAGCAGAGATGTGATGTAGAGATGTAGAGTGACAGCTGTCCTTTACCTCCATGGCAGCAGCACTACTAATACCAGGAGGCAGCTTTAATTACAGCTTGCAATGAGATGGACTCACTTTTGTTATATGGTCCTTGAAAATTTACTGCAAAGGTTCAAGTGAGTACCCACAGAGCAGGTGCATCATTACAATCGTAAAGGCTCTTCTACATGTTCTTCTGTCAAAAAATAAGTCTGAGTTAACAGAAAGTTAAGTGAACCCCCATCTAACCATCCCTTTATCCCCTTTAAACCTGCAGCACACATCTCATGCAGAACCTTCCATCGTGGAGTCCATTGCACTTCATCAGTTTCATTTTTGAAAAGTGGAATTTGATGCATCCATTTATGCTACTTGTGATCACTTGCCAAGCAATCTCCCCTCTCATTTATGCATATTTTATTTAAAAGGAGTGATATATAATGAATCATTTTTGTTGCTTTCTTTTAGTGCGCAAATGCACACTTAGGGACTGATGTAGGGGTGGAAGCATTTAATCACCCTCTCTAGCTTTCTCTCTCTGGGGGAGATGTACTGTATCACATCTTGGAGATAGACAAAAGTACAAGTGATTCAGTGTCTAACTGAAAAATGACAGGAGCTGATTGGTTGGTACTTTGAAATATGACAGGAGCTGATTGGTTGGTACTTTATCTCTCTCCAAGATTTGGTATATATGCCCCATAGCACCAACCCATCAGCTCCTGTCATTTTTCAAACATAGGTCCAGATTTATCAAGCCTTGGAGAGTGATAAATTGCACTGTGATAAAGTACCAACCAATCAGCTCCTAGTTGTCATTTTTTCAAACACAGCCTGCAACATGGCAGTTAGGAGCTGATTGGTTGATACTTTATAACTGTGCAATTTATCACTCTCCAAGGCTTGATAAATCTGGGCCATATCCTATAAAATGTCTGTTAGATACTAATTGGCTAGTCATTTGTAACTAGGTACACTCTGGAGCAATGTACAGCCAATATGTCATCCTGACCGGCCAACATATCAGAACCTGGGTATGCACTGAGTGATGTTAATGGAGGATGGAACGTCCTTCACTAGCATACATGTTTTCATTAGCGATATCGCCAGGTTTGATGTGCAGCACATCAAACCTGATGACATCACTAGCGACCTCAGGCAGGCCCCTATCGGGCAGTGGCATGCGGTGAGGTCAGTGGCTAGTGAGGCACTGCAGCTAGGGAAGCTCAGTTGCTGGTGCGGTGAGATAGGGGAGTGGGGATATGGTCCCACATGTCTGTTGTAAATACACAATGTCCTCCTAAAGTTGTTATGCCAAATGCTATAGCAAATGCACATCCCACTTATATTTGGGGTAAATCAGTCATTGACGTTAGTAAACAGAAGTGTTGGTATGTAAAATTAAAGTAGAGAGGAGAAATAGCGGGAGACAGGAGAGCAGGAGAGAGGAGGAATAGCGGGAGACAGGAGAGAGGAGGAATAGTGGGAGATGGGAGGGGTAGAGAGGAGGAATAGTGGGAGATGGGAGAGGTAGAGAGTAGGAATAGTGGGAGATGGGAAAGGTAGAGAGGAGGAATAGTGGGAGATGGGAGTGGTAGAGAGGAGGAATAGTGGGAGAGGTAGAGAGGAGGAATAGTGGGAGATGGGAACGGTAGAGAGGAGGAATAGTGGGAGATGGGAGAGGTAGAGAGTAGGAATAGTGGGAGATGGGAAAGGTAGAGAGGAGGAATAGTGGGAGATGGGAGTGGTAGAGAGGAGGAATAGTGGGAGAGGTAGAGAGGAGGAATAGTGGGAGATGGGAACGGTAGAGAGGAGGAATAGTGGGAGATGGGAGTGGTAGAGAGGAGGAATAGTGGGAGAGGTAGAGAGGAGGACTAGTGGGAGATGGGAACGGTAGAGTGGAGGAATAGTGGCAGATGGGAGTGGTAGAGAGGAGGAATAGTGGGAGAGGTAGAGAGGAGGAATAGTGGAGATGGGAGAGGTAGAGAGGAGGAATAGTGGGAGATGGGAGAGGTAGAGAGGAGGAATAGTGGGAGAGGTAGAGAGGAGGAATAGTGGAGATGGGAGAGGTAGAGAGGAGGAATAGTGGGAGATGGGAGAGGTAGAGAGGAGGAATAGTGGGAGATGGGAGAGGTAGAAAGGAGGAATAGTGGGAGATGGGAGAGGTGGAGAGGAGGAATAGTGGGAGAGGTAGAGAGAAGGAATAGTGTGAGAGGTAGAGAGGAGGAATAGTGGGAGATGGGAACGGTAGAGTGGAGGAATAGTGGGAGATGGGAGTGGTAGAGAGGAGGGATAGTGGGAGAGGTAGAGAGGAGGAATAGTGGAGATGGGAGAGGTAGAGAGGAGGAATAGTGGGAGATGGGAGAGGTAGAGAGGAGGAATAGTGGGAGATGGGAGAGGTAGAAAGGAGGAATAGTGGGAGATGGGAGAGGTAGAGAGGAGGAATGATGGGAGTGGTGGAGAGGAGGAATAGTGGGAGAGGTAGAGAGCAGGAATAGTGTGAGAGGTAGAGAGGAGGAATAGTGGGAGATGGGAGTGGTAGAGAGGAGGAATAGTGGGAGAGGTAGAGAGGAGGAATAGTGGAGATGGGAGAGGTAGAGAGGAGGAATAGTGGGAGACGGGAGTGGTAGAGAGGAGGAATAGTGGGAGAGGTAGAGAGGAGGAATAGTGGAGATGGGAGAGGTAGAGAGGAGGAATAGTGGGAGATGGGAGTGGTAGAGATGGGGAATAGTGGGAGAGGTAGAGAGGAGGAATAGTGGAGATGGGAGAGGTAGAGAGGAGGAATAGTGGGAGATGGGAGAGGTAGAGAGGAAGAATAGTGGGAGATGGGAGAGGTAGAGAGGAGGAATAGTGGGAGATGGGAGAGGTAGAGAGGAGGAATAGTGGGAGATGGGAACGGTAGAGAGGAGGAATAGTGGGAGATGGGAGAGGTAGAGAGGAGGAATAGTGGGAGATGGGAGAGGTAGAGAGGAGGATAGTGTGAGATGGGAGAGGTAGAGAGGAGGAATAGTGGGAGATGGGAGAGGTAGAGAGGAGGAATAGTGGGAGATGGGAAAGGTAGAGAGGAGGAATAGTGGGAGATGGGAGTGGTAGAGAGGAGGAATAGTGGGAGAGGTAGAGAGGAGGATAGTGTGAGATGGGAGAGGTAGAGAGGAGGAATAGTGGGAGATGGGAACGGTAGAGAGGAGGAATAGTGGGAGATGGGAGAGGTAGAGAGTAGGAATAGTGGGAGATGGGAAAGGTAGAGAGGAGGATAGTGTGAGATGGGAGAGGTAGAGAGGAGGAATAGTGGGAGATGGGAATGGTAGAGAGGAGGAATAGTGGGAGATGGGAGAGGTAGAGTGTAGGAATAGGGGGAGATGGGAAAGGTAGAGAGGAGGAATAGTGGGAGATGGGAGTGGTAGAGAGGAGGAATAGTGGGAGAGGTAGAGAGGAGGAATAGTGGGAGATGGGAACGGTAGAGAGGAGGAATAGTGGGAGATGGGAGTGGTAGAGAGGAGGAATAGTGGGAGAGGTAGAGAGGAGGACTAGTGGGAGATGGGAACGGTAGAGTGGAGGAATAGTGGGAGATGGGAGTGGTAGAGAGGAGGAATAGTGGGAGAGGTAGAGAGGAGGAATAGTGGAGATGGGAGAGGTAGAGAGGAGGAATAGTGGGAGATGGGAGAGGTAGAGAGGAGGAATAGTGGGAGATGGGAGAGGTAGAAAGGAGGAATAGTGGGAGATGGGAGAGGTAGAGATGAGGAATAGTAGGAGATGGGAGAGGTGGAGAGGAGGAATAGTGGGAGAGGTAGAGAGAAGGAATAGTGTGAGAGGTAGAGAGGAGGAATAGTGGGAGATGGGAACGGTAGAGTGGAGGAATAGTGGGAGATGGGAGTGGTAGAGAGGAGGAATAGTGGGAGAGGTAGAGAGGAGGAATAGTGGAGATGGGAGAGGTAGAGAGGAGGAATAGTGGGAGATGGGAGAGGTAGAGAGGAGGAATAGTGGGAGATGGGAGAGGTAGAAAGGAGGAATAGTGGGAGATGGGAGAGGTAGAGCGGAGGAATAGTGGGAGATGGGAGAGGTGGAGAGGAGGAATAGTGGGAGAGGTAGAGAGGAGGAATAGTGTGAGAGGTAGAGAGGAGGAATAGTGGGAGATGGGAGTGGTAGAGAGGAGGAATAGTGGGAGAGGTAGAGAGGAGGAATAGTGGAGATGGGAGAGGTAGAGAGGAGGAATAGTGGGAGATGGGAGTGGTAGAGAGGAGGAATAGTGGGAGAGGTAGAGAGGAGGAATAGTGGAGATGGGAGAGGTAGAGAGGAGGAATAGTGGGAGATGGGAGTGGTAGAGATGGGGAATAGTGGGAGAGGTAGAGAGGAGGAATAGTGGAGATGGGAGAGGTAGAGAGGAGGAATAGTGGGAGATGGGAGAGGTTGAAAGGAGGAATAGTGGGAGATGGGAGAGGTAGAGAGGAAGAATAGTGGGAGATGGGAGAGGTAGAGAGGAGGAATAGTGGGAGATGGGAGAGGTAGAGAGGAGGAATAGTGGGAGATGGGAACGGTAGAGAGGAGGAATAGTGGGAGATGGGAGAGGTAGAGAGGAGGAATAGTGGGAGATGGGAGAGGTAGAGAGGAGGATAGTGGGAGATGGGAGAGGAAGAGAGGAGGAATAGTGGGAGATGGGAGAGGTAGAGAGGAGGAATAGTGGGAGATGGGAAAGGTAGAGAGGAGGAATAGTGGGAGATGGGAGTGGTAGAGAGGAGGAATAGTGGGAGAGGTAGAGAGGAGGAATAGTGGGAGATGGGAACGGTAGAGAGGAGGAATAGTGGGAGATGGGAGAGGTAGAGAGTAGGAATAGTGGGAGATGGGAAAGGTAGAGAGGAGGAATAGTGGGAGATGGGAGTGGTAGAGAGGAGGAATAGTGGGAGAGGTAGAGAGGAGGAATAGTGGGAGATGGGAACGGTAGAGAGGAGGAATAGTGGGAGATGGGAGTGGTAGAGAGGAGGAATAGTGGGAGAGGTAGAGAGGAGGACTAGTGGGAGATGGGAACGGTAGAGTGGAGGAATAGTGGGAGATGGGAGTGGTAGAGAGGAGGAATAGTGGGAGAGGTAGAGAGGAGGAATAGTGGAGATGGGAGAGGTAGAGAGGAGGAATAGTGGGAGATGGGAGAGGTAGAGAGGAGGAATAGTGGGAGATGGGAGAGGTAGAAAGGAGGTATAGTGGGAGATGGGAGAGGTAGAGATGAGGAATAGTGGGAGATGGGAGAGGTGGAGAGGAGGAATAGTGGGAGAGGTAGAGAGAAGGAATAGTGTGAGAGGTAGAGAGGAGGAATAGTGGGAGATGGGAACGGTAGAGTGGAGGAATAGTGGGAGATGGGAGTGGTAGAGAGGAGGAATAGTGGGAGAGGTAGAGAGGAGGAATAGTGGAGATGGGAGAGGTAGAGAGGAGGAATAGTGGGAGATGGGAGAGGTAGAGAGGAGGAATAGTGGGAGATGGGAGAGGTAGAAAGGAGGAATAGTGGGAGATGGGAGAGGTAGAGAGGAGGAATAGTGGGAGATGGGAGAGGTGGAGAGGAGGAATAGTGGGAGAGGTAGAGAGGAGGAATAGTGTGAGAGGTAGAGAGGAGGAATAGTGGGAGATGGGAGTGGTAGAGAGGAGGAATAGTGGGAGAGGTAGAGAGGAGGAATAGTGGAGATGGGAGAGGTAGAGAGGAGGAATAGTGGGAGATGGGAGTGGTAGAGAGGAGGAATAGTGGGAGAGGTAGAGAGGAGGAATAGTGGAGATGGGAGAGGTAGAGAGGAGGAATAGTGGGAGATGGGAGTGGTAGAGATGGGGAATAGTGGGAGAGGTAGAGAGGAGGAATAGTGGAGATGGGAGAGGTAGAGAGGAGGAAAAGTGGGAGATGGGAGAGGTAGAAAGGAGGAATAGTGGGAGATGGGAGAGGTAGAGAGGAAGAATAGTGGGAGATGGGAGAGGTAGAGAGGAGGAATAGTGGGAGATGGGAGAGGTAGAGAGGAGGAATAGTGGGAGATGGGAGAGGTAGAGAGGAGGAATAGTGGGAGATGAGAGAGGTAGAGAGGAGGAATAGTGGGAGATGGGAGAGGTTGAGAGGAGGAATAGTGGGAGATGGGAGAGGTGGACTAGAGGGAGATGGGAGAGGTAGAGAGGAGGAATAGTGGGAGATGGGAGAGGTAGAGAGGAGGAATAGTGGGAGATGGGAGAGGTAGAGAGGAGGAATAGTGGGAGATGGGAGAGGTAGAGAGGAGAAATAGTGGGAGATGGGAGAGGTGGACTAGTGAGAGATTGGAGAGGTAGAGAGGAGGAATAGTGGGAGATGGGAGAGGTAGAGAGGAGAAATAGTGGGAGATGGGAGAGGTGGACTAGTGAGAGATTGGAGAGGTAGAGAGGAGGAATAGTGGGAGATGGGAGAGGTGGACTAGTGGGAGATGGGAGAGGTAGAGAGGAGGAATAGTGGGAGATGGGAGAGGTAGAGAGGAGGATAGTGGGAGATGGGAGAGGTAGAGAGGAGGAATAGTGGGAGATGGGAGAGGTAGAGAGGAGGAATAGTGGGAGATGGGAGAGGTAGAGAGTAGGAATAGTGGGAGATGGGAGAGGTAGAGAGGAGGATAGTGGGAGATGGGAGAGGTAGAGAGGAGAAATAGTGGGAGATGGGAGAGGTAGAGAGGAGGAATAGTGGGAGATGGGAGAGGTGGACTAGTGGGAGATGGGAGAGGTAGAGAGGAGGAATAGTGGGAGATGGGAGAGGTAGAGAGGAGGATAGTGGGAGATGGGAGAGGTAGAGCGGAGGAATAGTGGGAGATGGGAGAGGTAGAGAGGAGGTATAGTGGGAGATGGGAGAGGTAGAGAGGAGGAATAGTGGGAGATGGGAGAGGTAGAGAGGAGGTATAGTGGGAGATGGGAGAGGTAGAGAGGAGGATAGTGGGAGATGGGAGAGGTAGAGAGGAGGAATAGTGGGAGATGGGAGAGGTAGAGAGGAGGTATAGTGGGAGATGGGAGAGGTAGAGAGGAGGATAGTGGGAGATGGGAGAGGTAGAGAGGAGGAATAGTGGGAGATGGGAGAGGTGGACTAGTGGGAGATGGGAGAGGTAGAGAGGAGGAATAGTGGGAGATGGGAGAGGTAGAGAGGAGGATAGTGGGAGATGGGAGAGGTAGAGCGGAGGAATAGTGGGAGATGGGAGAGGTAGAGAGGAGGTATAGTGGGAGATGGGAGAGGTAGAGAGGAGGAATAGTGGGAGATGGGAGAGGTAGAGAGGAGGTATAGTGGGAGATGGGAGAGGTAGAGAGGAGGATAGTGGGAGATGGGAGAGGTAGAGAGGAGGAATAGTGGGAGATGGGAGAGGTAGAGAGGAGGTATAGTGGGAGATGGGAGAGGTAGAGAGGAGGATAGTGGGAGATGGGAGAGGTAGAGAGGAGGAATAGTGGGAGATGGGAGAGGTAGAGAGGAGGATAGTGGGAGATGGGAGAGGTAGAGAGGAGGAATAGTGGGAGATGGGAGAGGTAGAGAGGAGGAATAGTGGGAGATGGGAGAGGTAGAGAGGAGGAATAGTGGGAGATGGGAGTGGTAGAGAGGAGGAATAGTGGGAGAGGTAGAGAGGAGGAATAGTGGGAGACGGGAGAGCAGGAGAAGGCAGCACCAGGAGAGCTGTAATGCTGCTCACAACTCCTCAGCTCCTCGTCTCAGTGTGTCACCAAATATTTTGCTGTGCAAAGTGACATCATGACACAGCCAAATTCTACAAAACCTGCACCCACAGAGCGCATCGCCAGGAGGTGTATCCGCTGCTTGACTGGACCAGACTGTCAGATGACCAGTGTGGCCCTGCTGGTAGACATAGGTGATAGGGCAATGGGCACAGGGCAATTATGCCCACTCTGCAGAACACTATGTGGGTATATAGGACTGGCCCTGCTGCAGCAGCTAGGATGGGGGTTGCAGGTTACATGGATTGCTGGCAGTCTCAGGCACCACCACTGCTGCCTCTCCAGCTATGGGCTGCTAATGCTCAGTGATAAATTGCTAAGGGTGGGCTGCCTGATCACCGAGTCGACACTGTAAGCTACATGCACCATGGAGGACCCTGTGGCACCCAGGCCGCTGTCGCAGATGGTGTCCTCACTGCGGGTGATCAGGCTGCCGCCCTCAGAGTCCCTATCATATTATGTCTACGGCTCCCTGGAGTTATGGTCTAGTTTAATGACATGGAAGTGGGAAGCGCGGAAATAAACATGGCAGGCATGATTTGCGGGGTACATGGGGGCAGTGGGACAAGGGAGGGTGGCCTCTATGAAGCCATGTGCCATCTTGTAAGGCCAGGCCAGCTGGAGCACCCCATCACAGCTGCTGTCATTGTAACAGGCAGGGGAGGGCAAAGTGTGCACCCACAGTAACAACTTACACAAACACACTGTAGAGGGCCAGAAGCTAGTGCCTTACCTGTCAGTGCCCCCTGTTGTGATGTGGAGGATCATGCCCTCAGCCACCATCTTCATATTACCGAAGCTGCAGTCAGCCAGCAGCCTGGGCTGGGCTAGAAGAGTATGGAGCAGAGCCCCCAGGCATGGGAGTAGAGTACCAAGCACATTCATCCCCACTCAACCTGCTTTAAATCCGGCACTGGTGCTGCAGCTGAAGTCTGATGCTAAGAGCCGGAGGACGCCCGCCTACCCACTGTCTTTGATCCCCAGACGCCTGCTGCAGAGTGGGGAAGCTGGGATCTCAGAGCCGGGGCACATCTGCCCCAGGGAGGCTGAGAGGCTGCTGCTGCTTCTGTGCTCCGGGTCACTGGGGGAGTACAGCGCAGACATCTCGGCACCCAGTGTGGTCCTCTTCTGTCACCGCAGCTCAGGTATGGCTATTGCAGTTGCATGTGAAAGGAGAGGGAATCACAACCGTTCTTTCCCCTCAGGTCGGACTTCACTTGGCAGCCGCTATGCGATACTGGGGGACGGGCAGGCGCATAGTAAAGTAATGTAAATAATAATAATTAATGCTCCCCTCCCCCCGCTGCCCCCGGAATCGGCCAATCACATCAGATCAGTGACAGGGGCGTGCTTGCATGATAAGGGCTGTCAGCACGCCCCTGTCAAAGCGGCACTTCTAGAGGTGCCGCTTACAGGTTTTTTTTTCAATGGGCTATGACTGACCGATGCTTGGCCCCACCCCCCGCTTCCAGCCCTTCATCACTGATAGCGGGAGGCACCGAGAGCGGTGCCTCCAAAACACATTGACACTGGTTTTTAGTTGGTAAAAAATGATTAAAATAATACAAAGGCTAAAGCAGATACTTATGGCACAGAATATGTGTCATAAGTATCTTCTTTGTATTATTTGAATCATTGATGACAGGGGAGGCACTGCCTCCCCTGCCTCCCCTGACTGCACGTCCCTGCTATCGGGCATACACTGCCCGATATGCGCTGATGTGAGCAATATGTCAGTCTGATCCGAATCAGGTGACATATTGTTGAGTGTGTACCCAGCTTATCTCTGTCCAAGGATTGATACATCTCGCTCTGAGCTGGCTGGTGGGAAGGGAGCTGGACATCTTTGTCCTAGAAATGCACTTTATCTACATGTGATAAAGAAAAGAGAAATTACTACTGTCTAGACTTTGACTGCTTGCAAGCTTTATGTTATGTTAGCTATTCATGGGTTAATCCTGTTGCTTGACCTGATCAGTGGGCAACAGAAATGTCTTTGTCACAGTAAGTCAACTTTATGCAGTCTAGCAAATAACAACACACTTTATAGCAACGTTCATCCACCAGTCAATTTTCATCATTGAGGAGCCTCACACTCTCCGCTATTTGCCCCATTTCCTGCGTGTTTGACCAACCTCACTCGGAACAGGCTGCAACTGTAATCATCAATGGATGTGTCACGATGCTAGTTTCTCCCATGAGAGAACTACTTACCTGGGGATGCGTAGTTCTGAGGGGACTGGTCGTAGAATCATGCGAGATGAAGTGAAATTCAGTTAAAAAGCTAACAAAACTATACTACAGTATTTGAAGCAGCAGCAGAGAAACAAAGAGGGTAATTTAGAGTTGATCGCAGCAGCAAATTTGTTAGCAGTTGGGTAAAAACCCCATGTGCACTGCAGGGGGGCAGATATAATGTGCAGAGAGAGTTAGATTTGGGTGGGGTGTGTTCAAACTGAAATCTAAATTGCAGTGTAAAAATAAAGCAGCCAGTATTTACCCTGCACAGAAACAAAATAACCCACCCAAATATAACTCTCTCTGCAAATGTTATATCTTCCCCACCTGCAGTGCACATGGGGTTTTGCCCAAAATGCTAACAATTTTGCTGCTGCCATCAACTCTGAATTACCCCCAAAATTCAAACTTCAAGCTCATAAAGGCGCATAAAGGTTAGTCTCTCAGGGCCTAATTCAGACCTGATTGCTAGGCTGCATTTTCATACAGCGGGCGATCAGGTTTAAACTGTGCATGCACGGGTACAACGCGGATTGCCGCTCAGCGATGGGATTGTGAGAATAATCCATTCGCATGGGCATTCGCAAGGAGATTGATAGGAAGAAGCCTTTTGTGGGTGTCAACTGACCATTTTCTGGGAGTGCTTGGAAAAGCTCAGGCGTGTCCATACGTTTGCAGGGAGGGTTCCTGACGTTAATTCCTGTCCCGGACAGGCTGAAGTGTTTGCAGCGGCTGAGTAAGTCCTTGGCTACTCAGAGACTGCACAAAATCTGTTTGTACAGCTCTGCTACACATGCGTTCGCACACTTGCAAAGCGAAAATACACTCCTCTTTGGGTGGCGACTATGCGAACGAAGGACTGTAAAAAAAACCTAGCAAGCAAACAGGTCTGAATTGGGCCCTCAGTGCTAAATGCAAATCATTGATTGCAGTAATTGCAGAAGACTGTTGTCTGTATCTGGTAAATATTGCAGTTGTCAGTTTTGACGCACAGAGACTTGTCATCTGTAGCTGGTATTGTAATGGTTCCACACAGGATGCATTTACTTCTCAGATGTACTAAGCTTGAAAAGTGATAAATGTCACTGTGATAAAGCACCAGCCAATCGGCTCCTAACTGCCATGTCACAGGCTGTGTTTGAAAAATGACAGTTAGGAGCCAATTGGCTGGTGCTTTATCACAGTGACATTTATCACTTTTCAAGCTTAGTACATCTGGCTGACTGAGCTTCAGTAATATTTAAGGGAAGGCCTCTGCCCTTATCTGGCCATTAAGAGCTCTTCTGAGAAAAAGAAAAGTGAAGATTTAAAAAAAGCAATAATTAAAATAATGCAATCCACCACCATCACTTACTGTATTATAACCTATCACCTGTTCAGTGATGAAGAAACCTTAGTTCATTAGCATTTTTCTTTTTAAAACAAGAGTCACTGGTTTAATAGAGACATTTTTACAAAATGTTTAAATTTGTGTTTAATTAACTATTTAGAAAAAATCATCTGCTTCTGACAAGATTCTATGAAAAAAAGCTTAAAAAATATGAATGTACTGTAAAGCAATTGAATATGAGCAAATCACAATTTAACTGTAATCCTCACATACTGTAAAAGGTAAGAAAGGCAGGAAAACATTTTGCTTTAATTGCAGAGATGTGCGGCGGGCACTTTTCGTGTTTTGTGTTTTGGTATTGGATCTGAATCCATGCTTGTGTTCTGGATCTGGATAGGTTTTGCCAAAGCCATACTTTCGGGTTTTGGTTTTGGATCTGGATAATTTTTGAAAAAAAACATAAAAATAGCTAAAAATCACAGAATTTGGGGGTAATTTTGATCCTACGGTATTATTAACCTCAATAACATTCATTTCCAGTCTATTCTGAACACTGAACACCTCACAATATTGTTTTGAGGCCTAAAAGTTGCACCGAGGTAGCTGTATGACTAAGCTAAGCAACACAAGTGTGCTGCATAAACACCTGGCTCATCTACGAGTGGCACTACAGTGGCAGACAAGATGGCACTTAAAAAACTAGACCCCAAACAGCACATCATGCAAAGAAGTAAAAGAAGTGCAATGAGGCAGCTGTATGACTAAGCTGAGCGACACAAGTGTGTGGCACAAATACCTGGCCCATCTAGGAGTTGCACTGCAGTCCCACTGCACTAATGGCAGATACCGAATGCACATCTAACACCAACATAGCTGTCAAGGACTCAGTTTACCGCTTTGCAACAGGATGACTGCTGTCATATTTTATCTTCCTCGCAAAGGACTGTTGGACATTCATTTGCTTAGTTGAAGTACAGTAGTACAAGTGGTCTTCCGACTTCCCCTATGGGATGACGATCGACTGCCAGCAGCAACAACAGCAGCGGCAGCGGCAACAGTAGGAAGAAGTGGTTCTGGCAGCACCATTGACAGAATTATTCAACCAGTCATTAGCTACAGGAGTAATTCCAGAGGACTGGAAAAGAGCAAACATAGTCCCACTGCACAAAAGGGGAAGCAAGGAAGAGGCAAACAACTACAGACCAGTGAGTCTTACATCAGTAGTAGGGAAATTGATGGAAACACTCTTAAAAGAAAGAGTTGTAGATTATCTCAAATCCGGCAATTTACAGGATCCCAAACAGCATGGATTCACTGGGGGGAGATCATGTCAAACAAATCTTATTGACTCTTTTGACTGTGTAACTAAAGTGATGGATAAAGGTGGAGCCATGGATATAGATTATCTAGACTTTAGTTAGGCTTTTGACACTGTTCCACATCGCAGACTGCTAAATAAACTTGAAAGTTTGGGATTGGATATTAGGATTATTGAATGGATAAGATCTTGGTTGAAGGATAGAAAACAGAGAGTTGTGGTAAATGGAGTGCATTCACAGGAGGGAAATGTTACCAGTGGAGTACCCCAGGGATCTGTACTTGGACCAGTGCTTTTTAATATCTTTATTGGTGACATTGCAAATGGCATTAAAGGGAAAGTATGCCTTTTTGCAGATGACACAAAGGTATGCAACAGGGTAGACACACCAGGTGGGGTAAAACAAATGATTGAGGATCTAGGTAGACTAGAGGAATGGTCAAGAGTGTGGCAATTACAGTTTAATGCCAAAAAATGCAAAATCATGCACTTGGGTCTCAAAAATCCAAAGGCTAAATATAGTATTAATGGCACTATACTGGAAACTACTAAGGAGGAAAGGGATCTAGGAGTCACTATTTCAGATGACTTAAAGGCAGGTAAGCAATGTAACAAAGCAATGAGGAAGGCTAGTCAGATGCTTGGCTGCATTGGGAGAGGAATCAGCAGCAGAAAGAAAGAAGTAATAATGCCACTGTATAGGTCATTGGTACGGCCTCATCTAGAATACTGTGTTCAATTCTGGAGGCAATATCTTCAAAAGGATATTAATACATTAGAAACTGTACAAAGAAGGGCAACTAAAATGGTGCATGGCCTACATCACAAAACATACCCAGAAAGACTAAGAAATCTCAATATGTATAGTTTGGAGCAGAGAAGGGAAAGGGGGGACATGATAGAAACTTTCAAATATATCAAGGGTTTTAACAAAGTCCAGGAGGGAAACATTCTCCAAATGAAGAGAAGCAATAGGACACGAGGACATGTACTGAGACTGGATGGGGGGAGGTTCAGGGGAAATTTGCGGAAAAATTACTTCACAGAAAGGGTAGTGGACAAGTGGAATAGCCTCCCATCGGAGGTGGTAGAGGCTAAGACAGTAGAGCAATTTAAACATGCATGGGATAGACATAAGGATATCCTTACAAAGAAATAAGGATCAATTAAGGTTAGAGATAAAAAAAAGGGGCAGACTAGATGGGCCAAGTGGTTCTTATCTGCCGACAAATTCTATGTTTTTATGTTTGATCTTTCCCTATTTTGTCCTCCAAACTTTTGTTCTCTATTATTTTTCTGGAGTTATATAACAAAATGCCGCACAGGAGAGTGTACCTCTACACCACACAGGACAAACCCTGTAAAAATTATTTGGATTAAATATTAATAACCCCTTTATTTGGAGTAAATAATATACAGCACAGGACAGCACCACTGAATTTATATGGCAGCACCACTGGACAGGACTTATACAGCAGTACCAATGGACTGGACTTATACGGCAGTACCACTGGACTGGATTTATATGGCAGTACCACTGGATTTATGCAGCTGTACCACTGGACTGGATTTATACGGCAGCAATATCACTGGACTTACAGTATATGGCAGTATCACTGGATTTATACTGCAATACACCTGGACTGGATTTATATGGCAGTACCACTGGATTTATACGGCAGTACCACTGGACATATATGGCAGTATCACTGGACATATACGGCAGTACCACTGAAATGGATTAATACTTTCATACCACTGGATTTATACGGCAGTACCAATGGACATATACGGCAGTATTATTGGATTTATATGGCAGTATCACTGGGCTTGTATGGCAGTATCACTGGACATACAGTATACGGCAGTACCCTGGACTGGATTTATATAGCAGTACCACGGGACATATACAGCAGAATCACTGGATTTATACAGCAGTACCACTGGACATATACGCCAGTTTCACTGGCTTTATATGGCAGTATCACTGGACTGGAATTATATGTCAGTACCACTGGATTTATATGGCAGTACCACTGGATTGGATTTATATGGCAGTACCACTGGATTTGTACAGCAGTAGCACTGGACATATACAGCAGTATCACTGGAATTATATGGCAGTACCACTGGACTTATACGGCAGTACATCTGGACTGGATTTATACGGCAGTACCACTGGACTGGATTTATACAGCAGTATCTCTGGACTTATTTTGCAGTACCACTGGACATATATGGCAGTATCACTGGATTTATATGGCATTATCACTGGACTGGATTTATACGGCAGTTCCACTGGATTTATACCTCAATACTACTGGACATATATGGCAGTACCACTGGACATATGCAGCAGTATCACTGGATTTATACAGCAGTACCACTGGACTGGATTTTTACGGCAGTACCACTGGATTTATACGGCAGTACCACTGGACATATATTGTAGTATTCACTGGAATTATATGGCAATACCACTAGACATATACGGCAGAATCACTGGAATTATATGGCAGTACCACTGGAGATATATGGCAGTACCAGTGGACATAAACGGCAGTATTACTGGACATATACGGCAGTACCACTGGACTGGATTTATATGACAGTACCACTGGATATATTTGGCAGTACCACTGGACATATACGGCAGAATCACTGGAATTATATGGCAGTACCACTGGACATATACGGCAGAATCACTGGACATATATGGCAGTACCACTGGACTGGTTTTATACAACAGTACCACTGGATTTATACCTCAATACTACTGGACATATATGGCAGTACCACTGGACATATGCGGCAGTATCACTGGATTTATACAGCAGTACAACTGGACTGGATTTTTACGGCAGTACCACTGGATTTATACGGCAGTACCACTGGACATATATTGTAGTATTCACTGGAATTATATGGCAATACCACTAGACATATACGGCAGAATCACTGGAATTATATGGCAGTACCACTGGAGATATATGGCAGTACCACTGGACATAAACGGCAGTATCACTGGACATATACGGCAGTACCACTGGACTGGATTTTTATGACAGTACCACTGGATTTATTTGGCAGTACCACTGGACATATACAGCAGTATCACTGGAATTATATGGCAGTACCACTGGACTTATACGGCAGTACATCTGGACTGGATTTTTACGGCAGTACCACTGGACTTGATTTATACAGCAGTATCTCTGGACTTATTTTGCAGTACCACTGGACATATATGGCAGTATCACTGGATTTATATGGCATTATCACTGGACTGGATTTATACGGCAGTTCCACTGGATTTATACCTCAATACTACTGGACATATATGGCAGTACCACTGGACATATGCGGCAGTATCACTGGATTTATACAGCAGTACCACTGGACTGGATTTTTACGGCAGTACCACTGGATTTATACGGCAGTACCACTGGACATATATTGTAGTATTCACTGGAATTATATGGCAATACCACTAGACATATACGGCAGAATCACTGGAATTATATGGCAGTACCACTGGAGATATATGGCAGTACCACTGGACATAAACGGCAGTATTACTGGACATATACGGCAGTACCACTGGACTGGATTTATATGACAGTACCACTGGATATATTTGGCAGTACCACTGGACATATACGGCAGAATCACTGGAATTATATGGCAGTACCACTGGACATATACGGCAGAATCACTGGACATATATGGCAGTACCACTGGACTGGTTTTATACAACAGTACCACTGGATTTATACCTCAATACTACTGGACATATATGGCAGTACCACTGGACATATGCGGCAGTATCACT
Organism: Pseudophryne corroboree; assembly: GCF_028390025.1. Classification (NCBI taxonomy): domain Eukaryota; kingdom Metazoa; phylum Chordata; class Amphibia; order Anura; family Myobatrachidae; genus Pseudophryne; species Pseudophryne corroboree. The sequence goes on along the minus strand of NC_086447.1, from coordinate 540,510,772 downwards.
GGATTTATACAGCAGTACCACTGGACTGGATTTTTACGGCAGTACCACTGGATTTATACGGCAGTACCACTGGACATATATTGTAGTATTCACTGGAATTATATGGCAATACCACTAGACATATACGGCAGAATCACTGGAATTATATGGCAGTACCACTGGAGATATATGGCAGTACCACTGGACATAAACGGCAGTATCACTGGACATATACGGCAGTACCACTGGACTGGATTTATATGACAGTACCACTGGATATATTTGGCAGTACCACTGGACATATACGGCAGAATCACTGGAATTATATGGCAGTACCACTGGACATATAGGGCAGAATCACTGGACATATATGGCAGTACCACTGGACTGGTTTTATACAACAGTACCACTGGATTTATACCTCAATACTACTGGACATATATGGCAGTACCACTGGACATATGCGGCAGTATCACTGGATTTATACAGCAGTACCACTGGACTGGATTTTTACGGCAGTACCACTGGATTTATACGGCAGTACCACTGGACATATATTGTAGTATTCACTGGAATTATATGGCAATACCACTAGACATATACGGCAGAATCACTGGAATTATATGGCAGTACCACTGGAGATATATGGCAGTACCACTGGACATAAACGGCAGTATCACTGGACATATACGGCAGTACCACTGGACTGGATTTTTATGACAGTACCACTGGATTTATTTGGCAGTACCACTGGACATATACAGCAGAATCACTGGAATTATATGGCAGTACCACTGGACATATACGGCAGAATCACTGGACATATATGGCAGTACCACTGGGCTGGTTTTATACAACAGTAACACTGGATTTATATGGCAGTACCACCGGACATATTTAGCAGTATCACAGACTTATACGGCAATACCACTAGACTAGATTTATATGGCCGTATCATTGGACTTATATGGCAGTGTCAGTGGACATATATGGCAGTATCACTGGACAAAATGCAGTATCACTGGACTTATGCGGCAGTACCACTGGATTTATACAGCAGCACAGGGACACCACCACTGAACTGAGGCAGGACAACACAGCCCCACTGCAATGGACTGGACTTATGCAGCAACACTGGGCATATGGCAGCAGAGGACACCACCACTGTGACCGGACTGATGCAGCACAAGACACCATCACTGGACTGATGCAGCACAACACAGCACCACTGGACTGGACTTACACAGCAACACTGGAGATATGGCAGCAGAGTACACCACTGAACTGATGCAGCACTACACAGCACTGGAATGACACACAAGACAGAGCAGGTCGCCACACCACTTTCCCGCACAGACACTGAGGAGAGAGGCACGTCCTCTCGCTACACTCTCCAGGACTGGAGTGAATATGGTGGCGACGCGCGGATCCGACAGCGGGATGATGACATTTTGCCTTGTTCTGGTTATCGAGTCAGGTAGGAAAACCCAAGCAGGACTCGGATGCAGGCTCGGGACGTGATGTTTGGTAGGGTACGGTTCTCGGAGAACCGAACCTGCTCATCTCTAATTAATTGGTTGTATGAGAAGAGAACAGTGTCTGTTAAGGCAACCTTAATTCCTGCACATTTTTATTACTGTCTACATTGCTCAGGGCTTTGTACAGATCTTGTAATAGCTGTTCTAAAAAGGTATATTGCCATGGATATCCAGACTATAGATTGACAATGAAAAAGTCAACAGTCATTAGGTCGACCACTAATGGTCAACATGCGTTAGGTAGACGTGGACAATAGGTCACTATGCTAAAAGGCTGACAGGTTCAAATCGTCGACACACAAACGGTCTGCCTCTTTTTTTTTAAGTATATCAGTCACTTTTTCATAATTCACCATCCACATGGACTACGATTGGGAATAGTAACCTTGCCTGAAGTATGGAGAGCAAACGCAGTACACTACTTAGGGTTCCATGTGCTGTCATGGTGAAAACAGCAGAAAAAAAGCTTAGAATTTTTGTGTAAACTATTTTTTTGTGTATACCTTTTGCTGTCGACCTTTTTGACTGTTGACCTTTTTCATGTTGACCTAATGACCATGTTGATCTTTTATATGTCGACCTTGTGGGTTTGACCTATTGACCTTTTGCTTGTACAGTAGATCTAATGGTCCACATCCATTGCTATGACTAGGTGTCAACTGTATTATACACATTGGAATACATTTTTTCTGTAATATATATTTATACTACAGTTTTCACAGACTTTAAAAAAAACTAGTTTAATATTAAAAAAAAAACCTCAGTGGGGGCTAATTCTAAGTCACTCGGGTCTCTCTTCACCTGGATAGTGAAGTGTACAGCACCTGCTCAGAAATGATTTTTTTGTGTATGCCTTCCTATCTGTCTTTCCAGGAAATATTGTAGGGTGTTTCGGAGCAAGAACTGGGTGGTGGGAAAGCGATCACACTGATCACCTTGACTTTTGGGAGTATCGTAGGAGTTTCACAGTCATGAAAAATTAGTCATGTGTATGAAGGGAAGCCTGTTTCGGATGGATTTCTTACACCTGGGCCTGATGAAAGTGTAGACACTATACTAATTACGATGTTTATGGAAGCCAACGTAAAATCAATGGGTGGCACTGGTTTGCGCTAACACATGCACGAACCCTCACATTAGTTGAATGGATATTTGCATTAACATAAAGTAGTAAAACAGGCTTCTGCAGCCATAGTCACTTTGCGTGCTACTCAAAATAGGTCCCTCGGTGTGATAACAGAATAAGGAAATGTATGTCATCTAAAAAATAAGAAAAATTAGTATATTTTTTTTAACTCAAATACTATGGTATGTAACTATGGTTAGAGGTTACCGTGTCTGTTCCTAATGATACTGATAATATTGCAGAAATGTAAAGGCATTGATAATATCTATATACAGTAATATATCTGTAAGCTCTGTCCAATCTGCAACATGCTTATACAATGGGGCCCAGGGTGCGCAAATGGCTCCCACTGCTAGGTAGAAAGGACAGATCCTTTCATTACCAAATGCGCTATACCTTTTGTTTATTAAAGTACAGATGTGTCCACTTACATCTTTGCTATTTTGCTCAATTTGGCACAACATGCAAAACACGGCTGAGATGTTTATCATGAGTAGCGAGTTGAGAGATCTTAAAATTTTTGTTTGCCATGATAGAATATGTATAAAGTAACAAAGTAAAGAAGCAAAGTAAGAATAATCATAAGGCATGGCTAAATCTCTCAGTCTATGGCATGCAAAACCGTGCCATACATGGCGGGATATAGCAAAGATGTAGATGTGGACACATCTGTACATTATAATCTGATAAATGGATACATGATTTGCTTTCGGATATAGTATAACTTTTTTGAAGAGTATAACACCTGCTTTGCCATTGTCCCATTCAGGAGAAAGTCAGTTTTCTTGTTTGTTGATCTGCCCATATAGAATAAATACAGTAACTATATTATTTCTTAATCTACACAAAGGATTTAAAAAAAATATCACTATATAGATAAAAGTGATTGAACCCCCCCTCTCGTGCAAGTGAAATGGTGTGCCCCTGCAGCAGACACGTGCTCATGAAGGTATAAAATGGGTAGAGGGGCACTGATTAGCTCATTTGCTAATGAAATGGCTTATTGGAAGAAGGTAATAGAGTTTGAAAAGGGGATCATCGTAGACTGCATGATGTCATGTTTCCAGGGCAATGCTGGACTGGTGTACAGAGAATTCAGAAACCCAGATGGACTAGCCAGCTCAGAGTCCAGATCATAACCCCACTGAGAAAATCTGGGCTGAACTGAAGCAGTGGGTGTGCTCTAAGCTCACTCGACCTTCTTCATTGTCGCAGCTGGTCTCTACTTAAGGTGGATTGGCAAAACATACTGCCTGCTGTTTTCTAGGAACTTGTGGACAGTTTGCTAAGAAGGGTGTCTGCAGTAATCACTGCACATGATGGACCTAAAAAACACTGACAAAATAAAATCTTGTTGGTTTATTTCCTGTCAGTGTCCAATCACTTTTGTGTACATAGTCTATTTATATAGGGAATATCAAACTCAATTTTGCTGATCCAGTTAATGCTGACCAAAGTACTTATACAATGTAATCATCTTATGCTACTGACTATATAAATACATGAGACGACGCCATTATAGGGCTACATTTTTATTTATATTCCATACAATAAGCTGCACGTACATACAGCATGTACTGTGTATTATTTGCTGATGTACCCAAATCTTGATATTGGACATTCTTTAAGTGGAGATTGGGCATGAAACAGAAAAACAAAATACAGGTTGAGTATCCCATATCCAAATACTCCGAAATACGGAATATTCCGAAATACAGACTTTTTTGAGTGAGAGTGAGATAGTGAAACCTTTGTTTTCTGATGGCTCAATGTACACTTTGTCTAATACACAAAGTTATTAATAATATTGTATTAAATGACCTTCAGGCTGTGTGTATAAGTTGTATATGAAACATAAATGAATTGTGTGAATGTACACACACTTTGTGTAATGCACAAAGTAACAAAAAATATTGGCTAAAATGACCTTCAGGCTGTGTGTATAAGGTGTATATGTAACATAAATGCATTCTGTGCTTAGACTTGGGTCCTATCACCATGATATCTCATTATGGTATGCAATTATTCCAAAATACGGAAAAATCCGATATCCAAAATACCTCTGGTCCCAAGCATTTTGGATAATGGATACTCAACCTGTATAATGTTACAGTACATTTCTGCATGAGTGCACCACTGCACCAAGTAACCCACCAGTAACATGGTGCTGTCGATGCACGTGCTTAGACACTTCTGTATTATGAACAGAGTCTTAAAGTGATTGACTGAACCAATCAGTTCCTGACAAGGCTGACATCATACTAAATCTGTCGTTAATAACCACCGGCCTAATTTATATGCGATTGCAATGCTGATGCAGTAGCAGTCCTTATCAGTGATAGAACTGTGAGGCAAAGTAAGTGTAGCAGTAGCCCACAAGTGAACAGAGATGCCCACCATACCAACATGCTCAGCAACTGCATACTCCATCATAACTGCAATGCAGATGTGAGGAACACTGTCTCCCTGTTTGCCTCCATGGTCGCACAAAATGGCCTCGGGAGTTGCGATGCTGGCACCATATTGTACGTGTAGGAGATCGCAGTTGCATGCTGAGACATGCCTTGAAACTGAACTGTCATGACATGCCTGCATTCATAGGCATGCGCAGCTAATTGCATTAGGGGATGCACCGCCGGAGGGGCTGCGTGTCTAGCACCACCTTTTGGGAGTGTCTAGCACTACACTGGGACCTGTCTAGAACTATTTTACATTCTTGCAGTAAAATCGCATGGCTTAATATAATTTCCGTGTAAAAGCAGAGCGCTTGTTATTATGTACATATTGAATACGTGTTGCAACAAATGTTGCTTAGAGGATTAATTTGTAACTGTGTTTATTTGTGCAATACCTGTAAAGAAAAAAAGGTTAGTTTAAAATGTTAACAGCCCTTTCGTTCAATTGCCACGGTCTTCAGATTAGCAATAAGGGTTCCGTTTTCTGCCATGTCTGGAGAGCAGGTCTTAATGTGAAAGTCCTGCATCCCTAACTATCCCTATTCTACCAACCTTGTCTGCGGTGATAAGAGGATGTTGGTTTCTCCCTCTGGCTGGTTCTCTGCTCCGGGTAGCCACCTCGCTCCGGCCACGTCTCCTATGCGGCATGCTGTATTTACTTGGAGTCCCGGTCTGTGTATTGGCTTTGGTGTGCTCAGCAGCATGCTCTGTGGGTGCAGGTCCCAAATCTGAGAGTCCGTTTAGCGGCGCTTCTGATGCGTTTCAGGTTACAAGTCCTTTGTCAAGGATGGTGCAGGTTTAGCCAACTTTACCTTTTATAAAAAAACTTTATTGATACTGTTAAAATCCCAGAAGTCTCTCCCAGGAAGTTAAGTTGAAAAAAGCGGTATGTACATGGCTAAAATTATATAGTTCAGGTATTGCACTCTGTTATGAGGTTATGTGAAATTAAGTTATATGTGTAATAAAAAAAATAATTAAAAATTAATTATTAATAGGTCTACTATAATAAAAATTATACCTCAATTTATGAGTATTTTTGTTATCTTTTTATTAATATTAATTTTTATTTAAAAAATACATTGAGTTTGGATATTCACCCTACAAACCCTACAACCATCAGGTTTAAATGTGGACATCATTCGGTTTTCTTTTTTAAGGAATCTGAAATATTCCCCCCTCTGCAATGTTGCTGGATTTTTTTAATTCCAATAAATTTAAGTCCAGTTGTTTTTTTTAGTGATGGTCCAGAAAATATTAAGAGACGCTGTGTGTTTGTAAACCTTTACTTATGTTCTATATTTGCTCTATTACCCGAGTTTTCAGTTTTCTTTTTGTTTGGCCAACATATTGTAAATGGCACGGGCATTCCAACAAATAGATGACTCCCTCAGTATTACAAGTGACGGCATCCTTTATTTTATACTGTGTCTTCATGACGTATGATTTGAAATCCCTTGTCGGTGTGGTTGAAATATTTTTCGCCAATTTGCAGGCTGTACAGTTTAAACAATAATGCTGTCCTTTATTTCTTTTGTATGGTTCAATATTTCTGGTGGTATAAAGCTTCTGGTTAAGTCTTGTTTAAAACTCTTGCCCTTCTGTAAATGATTTTAGGTTTCTCCGGAAGCAGCTGTTTTAATTGTGTGTCTAAATGAAGTACATGCCAGTGTTTTTGTAAGATAGATTCGAAAAAGTGATATTTACTGTGTAAGGAATCCTATCTGAAACTCATTTGTTTCCTGTTTTGGGTTGTACTTGATTAGTTAATTCCTTTCTATTCTTGTTATTTATTCTATTTCTTGTTGTAAGCTTATCTCTTTATATCCTTTTCGCAAAAACTGTGATTTCAATTGATTTGCTTGTATGATGAAATCTTCTTGTTGCGAGCAGTTTCTTTTTATCCGTCTGAGTTGGCCCCCTAGTCCAATTTACATGGTGATTACTATTAACTGGTAGCATACTGTTACTGCTAACAGTTTTTGTGTGTGTTCTTGTATTTAGCGTATTCTGTGATATGTAAATTTCCAGATCCAAATAGATCATAATTTCTTTGATAATTGTTGATGTGAATTCCAACCTGTATTCATTGTTCTCCATATGTTGCAAGAATTTCCTTACGTTTTCCTCTGTCCCATTCCAAATGAGTAACAGGTCGTCTATGTAACATTTCCAGATGATGAGGTTCTCTTTATATGGATTATTTCTCCAGATAGTTTCTTCCTCCTACTTAGCGACAAAGAGGTTGGCGTAGTTTGGTGCCATGGAAGAACCCATCGCCGTTACTCTAATTTGATTGTAGAAAACACCTTCATTCCAAAAGTAATTTTTATGTAGTATGAAGTCTATGCTCCTCATAATAAAATTGATCTGTGCATTAGGTAGGTTTGTGGAAGTTGACAAAAAATACAGTGTTGCTTCATGTCCAATGGCATGTGGAATGCAGGTATATAGTGGGAGGAACAAACTATTAATAAATTAATAAACCAAGCAGTCAGTGAACATACTCCTTTATTGCAAATGTGATACAATGTTATTTGCATGGGTTTCTGAAGTGCTGAGGATTATAAGTGTGTCACTTGTATACACTGATGATGAGCAAAGAAACTTGCATGATATACTGTACATAATACATTTTGTCAGGATGTGATACATGCAATTTATTACTGATCATATGACTGACCATACATGTTACAGTTTACTGGCATCTCTCATGGGATTACATGTTTATCCGATTTATAGTGTCCTATAGGATCATGCATTGTATGTATTTAAAATATATGATTTATGTGAATTCTATGGACTCCTATATACCTTTTAACTAAGGATCCTTAAAAGTTACGTTTCAGATATTGTTACGTTTTAGATATTGTTTATAAAAAACATACATTTAAGAGTGCCCCCCAAAAAAGAGTTTCCCTTTTTCTCCTTTTTTTAAACTGATTATGCTCTGTGACTCTGGGGACTAAACACTAGGGACCTTGGGGTTTCTTTTACACCACCAAGGATAGTATTAATGGAAGCAGAGTATTAGCAGGTCATAACAATAATTTGACATATTAAATGTCAATCCTATGTAACCTGTGCACCAACCAAATTTGCACCTTCTATATGTACAAAAGATCTGACGACCCACAGGTGCGGCATCGGCATCATGATAGTGCTTACACACTGGATGATTTGAACAAATTTTCATTTCAATCAATTGGAAACAGATAAATCGTTCATAATATCGTCTCATGTGTACGTACCTTTACAGTAGTCTTGTGGTTCCACCTGCTTTGAGCACCAGCACCTTTTACTCTAGTTATGGTGTGTTAATATCATAGACACCTTAATCAGATTCAGCATGTCAAGTAGAATTTTCACCCAAGTTTTCTGGGTGTCCTGGATCATGTCAATTTGAAAATTTGAAGAACAACCTTTTTAAATTAATGTGATTCAGAATAGACAAAATCACAAGAAATTTCCTTTTTTTAATATAAGAATGTATTACTCATTAACACTAATTTTTGCAAACACAATCATAGCATATACTGCATATACACGATTATTTTCCATTCAGTAACTGATAAGTAGGGCCGGCTTCAGGCCTACCAGCACCCTGAGTGAGGAAATGTCAAAGTGCCGCTCCCTCCCCGCTCCTGGAAAATTGGGCGTGGCCTCACAACTTTATATTATCAAACTATAAATAAACATATTTTCACCCCCCTCTACACACACAATTATCAGCCTTACACATAATGCCCACAGTAGTGTTCCTTACACATAACATTCCTGTATATTGCCAGATACATACTGTATAATGCCCCCAATAGTGCATTGCCAGATACACATATGCCCCCAATAGTGCAGTACCAGATACACATCTGCCCACAGTAGTGCAGTGCTAGATACACATATGCCCCCAGCAGTGCCAGATACATGTAATGCCCTGAGTAGAGCTCACGGCTGCCGGGCTTCTGCCACCACTGCTGGCCTGTCACTGCTGTCTGTGCCTGAGGAGAATATACCCTACACACATCATGGGCACTCTGCACCAGGCACAGACCCCACACTGTACCTCACAGGGCTCTCTTCACCCCACAGATCCCAAACTGCACCAGGCACAGAGCTCACACTGCACCCCACAGGGCACTCTGCACCAGGCACAGAGCCCAGACTACACCCCACAGAGCACTCTGCACCAGACACAGACCCTACACAGCCCACAGGCACTTGTTGCAGGGTACCTCCAGGTACAGACCACAGACAGCCCACGATCACTCTGCACCAGCCAAAAGCCCAGTCACACTGCAGAAGACAAGCCTCAGATCACCCTGCAATACACAGTGTGGGCTACCCCACACACCCACACATCACCCTACAGTACCCGCTGGTATCTGTGCACCCTGCACCAGCACACATTCCCCTCTCCAGCACACACTCCCTCTCTCCCGAGGAAGCCGCTGCTTACTTTCCCATGCTCTGCTCCCGGTCAGCTCCTCCAGTGTCCTAGTGCAGGCGATGCTCCATGTAGTAATCCCGGCCACAGCTCAGTCTCTGTGGTACTTCTCTCAGTGTCACGGCTTCATCTGACTCACCACCAGCCGGAAACTTCATGTGCTGGTGCTCAGCCAACCACTGAGCAGCTCATTACCATAGCCAGCTTCTCATTGGCAGATCAGTCTAATCATGCGAAGCCCGCTACAAGCGACAGTCCGGTGATTGGCTAGCAAGGAGATGCTGGCCTCTTGCTGCTGCTCGTGTATGAGGGGAGGGGAGGTGAGCGCAGCGTGCTCCTCTTCTGTCCCTCACTGAAGTCCGGTGTCTCTGGTGGCCATATTAGAAATGGCCAGGCACCCTTAGTAGCCCTGCGGGGCGCAGCTGCTCAAGAGGAACATGCCTGGAGCCAGTGGCGGATCTGGACTTAACTTTTAGGGGGGGGGGCGGTTTAAGAATTATGACTCCTCCCCCTAATCATAGCACCTCCCACTTAGTAATGCCCTTCCCGTTCGCTTCTAAAATTTCCTATTGTTGCCATTACTAATAAATTGTTGCCAGTTAGTGGAGAGAACCCTGCGCACTGGTGATACAGACTGGCGAATCACCATTCCTTCCATCAGAGGTGGTAGAGGCTAAGACAGTAGGGCAATTTAAACATGCATGGGATAGACATAAGGATATTCTTACAAAGAAATAAGGATCAGATAAGGTTAGAGATAAAAATAATGTAAAAAAAAAAAAAAAAGGGGCAGACTAGATGGGCCAAGTGGTTCTTATCTGCCGACAAATTCTGTTTCTACAGCACACAGAATGAGCCGAAATTCACATTATAGCACACTGTATGAGCTGAAATTCACAATGTAGCACACAGTATGATCTGAAATTCACATTATAGCACAGTGAATGAGCCGAAATTCACATTGTAGCACACTGAATGAGCTGAAATTCACATCATAGCACACTGTATGAGCTGACATTCACATCATAGCATGCAGAATGAGCCAAAATTCACATCATAGCACGCAGAATGAGCCAAAATTCACATCATAGCACGCAGAATGATCCTAAATGCACATCATAGCATGCAGAATGATCCGAAATTCACATCTTAGCACACTGAATGATCCGAAATTCATATCATAGCACGCAGAATGATCCTAAATGCACATCATAGCACGCAGAATGATCCTAAATGCACATCATAGCACGCAGAATGATCCAAAATGCACATCATAGCACGCAGAATGATCCTAAATGCACATCATAGCACGCAGAATGATCCAAAATGCACATCATAGCACGCAGAATGATCCGAAATGCACATCATAGCACGCAGAATGATCCGAAATGCACATCATAGCACGCAGAATGATCCGAAATGCACATCATAGCACACAGAATGATCCGAAATGCACATCATAGCACGCAGAATGATCCGAAATTCACATCATAGCACGCAGAATGATCCTAAATGCACATTATAGCACACTGAATGATCCTAAATGCACATTATAGCACTCTGAATGATCCTAAATGCACATTATAGCACGCAGAATGATCCTAAATGCACATTATAGCACACTGAATAATCCTAAATGCACATTATAGCACACTGAATGATCCTAAATGCACATTATAGCACGCAGAATGATCCTAAATGCACATTATAGCACGCAGAATGATCCTAAATGCACATTATAGCACACTGAATGATCCTAAATGCACATTATAGCACTCTGAATGATCCTAAATGCACATTATAGCACACTGAATGATCCTAAATGCACATTATAGCACACTGAATGATCCTAAATGCACATTATAGCACACTGAATGATCCTAAATGCACATTATAGCACACTGAATGATCCTAAATGCACATTATAGCACACTGAATGATCCTAAATGCACATTATAGCACGCAGAATGATCCTAAATGCACATCATAGCATGCAGAATGATCCTAAATGCACATTATAGCACGCAGAATGATCCTAAATGCACATTATAGCACACTGAATGATCCTAAATGCACATTATAGCACGCAGAATGATCCTAAATGCACATCATAGCACGCAGAATGATCCTAAATGCACATTATAGCACGCAGAATGATCCTAAATGCACATTATAGCACACTGAATGATCCTAAATGCACATTATAGCATGCAGAATTATCCTAAATGCACATTATAGCACACTGAATGATCCTAAATTCACATTATAGCACACTGAATGATCCTAAATGCACATTATAGCACACTGAATGATCCTAAATGCACATTATAGCACACTGAATGATCCTAAATGCACATTATAGCACAATGTATGAGGCGAAATTCACACACACACACACACACACACACACACACACACACACACACACACACCTGACAGACACACACTCACACACACACCTGACAGACACACACTCACACACACACCTGACAGACACACACACACACACACACACACACACACACACACACACACACACACCTGACAGTGAATGGAGCCTGAGTCTGGGTCCCGCCGCGGTATTGGGAACGGGGTAAAGAGCTGTGCAGCGCGGCGGGGGACGAGGAGAGAGAGAGAGTGGTACATGCCGGTACATGTAGGGGGGGCGTTCGCCCTAATCGCCCCCCGCTAAATCCGCCACTGCCTGGAGCCGGCCCTGCTGATAAGTACAGATAAATATGATTTAACATACTCTTATACATGATACATTCTTTGCAGTCTGCATAAAGCATGAAAAGGTAGGGACTAAATATACTGATCTCTGTGTTTGGTGTCCTTTCTGCACATGTTATATCTGCTTCCCCTGCAGTGCACATGGTTTTGCCCAACTGCTAACAAAGGGGGTAATTCTAAGTTGATCGCAGCAGGAATTTAGTTATCAATTGGGCAAAACCATGTGCACTGCAGGGGAGGCAGATTTAACATGTGCAGAGAGAGTTAGATTTGGGTGGGTTATTTTGTTTCTGTGCAGGGTAAATACTGGCTGCTTTATTTTTACACTGCAAATTAAATTGCAGATTGAACACACCCCACCCAAATCTAACTCTCTCTGCACATGTTAAATCTGCTTTCCCTGCAGTGCACATGGTTTTGCCCAATTGCTAACTAAATTCCTGCCGCGATCAACTTGGAATTACCCCCAAAGTTCCTGCTGCGATCAACTCAGAATTACCCCCATTATCTTTCACTTTGTGTGTTTGTGAGAGTTTAACTGAATAAGGAGAAAGTTGTAGGAAATAGTATAAATGTTCTGACCACTACATGCTCGCTTCAGACCCTAACCCCTGCAGGAAATCTAAATCAGTTGTTCTTTCCTAGTCTATTCCTAGTAGTAATGTTCCTAATCTAGCCTTTAGAAAATGCATGGAATAATTCAATGACTTGGAATCTTTCTAGTACTCACCATCATTCAGTCCCTCCAGACCTTTTTTAAAGTAAGTAAACAACAGTATTTTTGATCAGTTATTAGGTGGCATACTTGGACAGATGAGTAGTCATACTATACAATGTTCTGTATCTTCTCTATGTTGTTTTATTTTGTATTGGAACAAATAGGGATGATTTCCATATGCAAAAACATTTTGATACCTATGATCTCTGCCTTCTCCTCTTTACTGTTCCACCCAGTGGTGGAAGTGGAAATTTTGAAGTGGGGGTATGGAAAAGTAAAGGTTGTAATTATGTGTGCACTGCTTCGGAAAAGGGGTGTGGCCACTCAAAAGGGGCATGTCCTCAAGTGTAGTGTACCACACCATATACCCCTTATACACATTATGCACCACAATACTATCTAGTACTGATGAACCATTCACATTATGCCACATGGAATGAGCGAAAATTCACATTATGCCACACAGTATGAGCCAAAATTCACATGGAATGAGCGAAAAGTCACATTATGCCACACTGAATGAGCCAAAATTTCCAGGGTATGAGCCAAGATGCACATTACGCCACACAGAACGAGACAACATTCACAAAAGGGGCATGTCCTCAAGTGTAGTGTACCACACCATATACCCCTTATACACATTATGCACCACAATACTATCTAGTACTGATGAACCATTCACATTATGCCACATGGAATGAGCGAAAATTCACATTATGCCACACAGTATGAGCCAAAATTCACATGGAATGAGCGAAAAGTCACATTATGCCACACTGAATGAGCCAAAATTTCCAGGGAATGAGCCAAAATGCACATTACGCCACACAGAACGAGACAACATTCACAATTTGCCACACAATATGATCCAAAATTCACATTATGCCACACTGAATGAGCCAAAAATTTCCAGGGAATGAGCCAAAATTCACATTACGCCACACAGAATGAGACAAAATGCACAATATGCTACACAATATGATCCAAAATTCACATTATGCCACACAGAATGAGGCAAAATTCAAAATATGCCACACAGTACAGTATGATCCAAAATTCACATTATGCCACACAGTATGAGCCAAAATTCAGGGACAGGGAGAGTGACAGAAGGGACAGGGAGAGTGACAGCAGGGACAGGGAAAGTGACAGAGGGAGTGACAGCAGGGACAGAAAGAGTGACAGCAGTGACAGCAGTGACAGAGGGTCAGAGAGAGTGACAGCAGTGACGGAGAGTGACAGAAGGACAGAGAGAGTGACAGCAGTAACAGAGGGACAGAGAGAGTGACAGAGGGACATAGGAAAGCAAAGTAACATTACCTAATGAGCAGCAGAGGTGCGGAGGGGATTGTGGTCAGCAGCGGTGCAGAATCTGTTGTTGGCGGGCGGTGACAAGGAGGCTGTGGGCTGCGGCGGTGTGGAGGTGAAGGCCCTGGGCAGCAGTAGTGCGGAGGAGAAGACAATGCAGAAGCAGAATCTGTGGCTGGCGGTGTGGAGAGGAGGCCTTTGGTGCGGCTCTGGTGAGGTCCCTATGACTGCAACCATTTAAAATCTGCAACGGACCAGCAGCCAATCAGGAGCGGTTGCGTGGCCGCTCCTGGTTGGCTGCCGGTTCCTAAGAACAATTGGTGCTTGAACAATGTGGAATTTGAAAGGCAGTGGAGGCAGGGGTTTTCAGTTGCCAAAGTGCTGGTATGCCATACTGGTGTATACTGGCCCACTTCGAACACAGGTTCTGTCCATACATCTACCAGGTTACTCAGTGAGGCAGAAAGAGGTCACAGAATCCTGAGACAAGGGCAGAGGTGATCTTACACCCAGAGGCATCGGCAGGCAGAACCTCAGAATGGGAGATTGAAAAGGTGGCAAGCACCTCTCGGACCTCTGGCCATGTGTCAGGCATTTCTCAGACCTCTGGCAAGGTGGCGGGCATTCTCGATCATTTGCATATATGTGAGTTTCTCTCTGACCTCTGGCAAGGTAATGGGCAATGTTCAGACCTTTGCCAAGGTGGTGGGCACCTTTCGGTCCTTACCCTATCCATATGCATAGCAGTGGCAGGTGCCATTATAGCATAAGATGGCCCTCCCATCACTGTAATATATGTTACAGAGGGCACCATGCTCAAAGGTACTACATCGCAAGCCAAAGCCCCTTACAGATCCTGCTCAGCTGCCTGTGTGGGACATCCAGCAGCAAAGATAGACATGGTCACAGCCGACTCCATTGCTATCACAGGCAGTTGTAGACAGGAAAGAAGACTCTTTGGGTTGGGTCACACTTAATTCAATTTAAAAATTTCAATTTTTATTGATACACATTAAAAAAGTTTACAAAGTGTCATCTCTTGGTACACACACAACAGTAAATAATATAGTTTAATTACGAAAAATACACACAAATGATTTGAGGGGATCCCCATACAAATCCTAATCAGAAGGTTTGTTCTGCATTACAATCTTGTAAAAATACGTTTATGTATCAGCCACTGATGTTCAGAATTGGCAATAGTGGATGGTAAATCAGTCCTGTTAATCACTTATTGTTCAAGGATATTTTTTATTGAAAATAGTAAAACATTTTATAAAGAAATTAAACAAACCATCATAGGTGCTTAAATACACCATCAGTCCCAGATGAGCACTGAAGGCAGAGACTGAGCATAAATGTCATTATGGGGGGAAGGTGCAGTACACTACCCTCTTTGTATACATGTATACATATGTAGTACAGCACAGTGGAACATGTTAAATACAATATAGTGAAAAGTGATATAGCACCGAAAAAGAATTGGAGGGAAAACAGAAAACAAAAGCAAGTAAAAATAAAGATAAAATAAGTATGAGAGCTAGTAACTGCGAAAATAAATCAAATTAAAAATGACAAGGCTTAGGAAACGGGATAGAAAGGAGAAAAATAAAGTTAAACAGTAGTAAGAAAAATAACAGATCAAAACCTAGAGAGATGCGAGAGACGCGATACATTGAGAGATGCGGTATACTTTCCTGTATTCTGGAATAGAAATTTCCAGAAACAAGTTGACTGCTTCCTTATGACAGGCATTAATATAATACATTCAACACAAACCAACATGAACCATATAGGCTGAAATTAAAACTATAAGGGAGCTAGTCATAAATTTTAAAGGCACACTGCTCATTTAACCTCGCATTATTCATACAGTATGAATAGTGAATGATAAGATGGAATACAGTGTATGAATTTGCCTGTATGACGTCATAAGCAATGGTGGTTCCCACTTTCCTGTGGAGGGGCTGCTCGGATCACAGCAGCCCCTTGGTCCAGTTACTAGCCATTGTGCATGCTTGAAAAATTAGTGTGGGGTGGGGGGGGGGGGCATGCAATCAATCCATGCACATGTGCAAACATATACAGCATCATCTAGGGGCTGCAGTCCTAGAAACTGAATAGGGTTGCTATAATAAAAGCAGAAGGCTTCCACTTGGAAGTGCTTTCCCTGCTAAGGGCATTCCAGACTGCAGTCCCAAGGGGAGAAATTACTTGCACCTGGCATGCCTGTCTGACATGTGTTTATCAGAAAGTGCATCCAATGCGAAGCCATTGCTAATTCACATAGTGGCTACTCAAAGCACACAGGAGTAGTGGATTTACTGGGTGGCAGCACTGTTCATGCTCTTGTTTGCTGTGTATACTCACCATGGAGTACTAAATATGTATAAAATAGATAATAGACACTTACAGGTACCACAATGCTCTATGGGCTGCATTCATTTGAAATCTCACTAAATTTAATATTTCAATGAAACCACAGCAGTGGATGGACAAGGCAAATACCTTGTAGCATACCTTATTTAAAACATTAACACAACCTCAGCATGATCCACCCTAAACATATCCCTGATCAAGTAGCACATTCTTAAAAATACATAAAAATATGTCACACTGGATACAGTATATTGAGGCACACTCAATCGGTAATTCACGTGGCTCCTTTTTCTGCCTGTTACGGTAGGCAGATTCTGCCGACAGCTCCGTAGTTAATTGGCTTCCACATGTAATTGAATCTGTACCATAAAGTAGGAACAATCACCAGAGACAGATATTTAATATGTACTAAACAATGCTATTGGGCCTATTTACCAAATAATATTTGCAGGATATTCCCTAAAAATATTAAGTATCCCCAGGATGTACTAAGGAGGGACCGTGGCAGGTGGTTCCTTAATTTCCAAGAGCAGAAGCAGCCCCCATAGCATTCTATGGGGCTGCTAGGCTGCCATTTTGAAGGATGGCCAAGCAGCAAACACCATCATTAGATGGCATTAGCTGCACTGCGAATTTAGAGGTCAGGCTGCCCATATGCACATTATCAGCCACCGCCCCCCCTTCCCATGCTCATGTAACTCCCACTTTACTTCTCCTGATTGATTGGACGGGCTCCTATTGGAGTTCTTGTCCCGGTGACTCAGTAATAGTACAATTTGTTTAGAAAAGGAACCTTATTATCGGGGGAACACCACATATATTAATAAATATGCCCCTAAGTGCATTAAACAGGGCATTTATTTAATAAACTAGAACAGTACATACATCATGAAATTAATCCCGTTTATGGTGTCCCATAAACAAAACAAGAAATGTCTGAAAATGAGCAAACATGTTAACAGTAGAGATGTGTAGGCGGACAATTTTCGTGTTTTTTGTTTTGTTTTTGAATCTGAATCCCTGCTTGTGTTTTGGATCTGGATTGGTTTTGTAAAACCACCCTTTCGGGTTTTGGTTTTCGATCTGGATGATTTATGAAAAAAAAATCCCCCATAAAAATAGCTAAAATCACAGAATTTTGAGGTCATTTTGATCCTACTGTATTATTAACTTCAATAACATTAATTTCCACTCATTTCCAATCTATTCTGAACACCTCACCTCACTATATTGTTTTTAGGCCAAAAGGTTGCACTGAGGTCGCTGGATGACTAAGCTAAGCAACACAAGTGGGCGGCACAAACACCTGGCCAATCTAGGAGTGGCACTGCAGTGGCAGACAGGATGGCAGTTTTAAAAACTAGGTCCCAAATAGCACATAATGCAAAGAAAAAAAAGTGGTGCAAGATGGAATTGTCCTTGGGCCCTCCCACCCACCCTTATGTTGTATAAACAGGACATGCACACTTTAGCAAACCAATTATTTCAGCGACAGGGTCTGCCACACCACTGTGGCTGAAATGATGTCCGCCAGAAAGAGAGATACAACGTAGGCTATAAACCTAGGATCGAGCACGGTGGCCAAAATGTAGTGCTCTGATTTCAATAGATTGACCACCCTTGAATCCTGGCAAAGCAAATGAAGGGCTCCATCCACAAGTCCCACATACTTAGCGGAATCGCTCTATCTTAGCTCCTCCTTCAATTTCTCCATCTGCTTCTGCAAAAGCTTGATGAGGGGAATGACCTAACTCAAGCTTGCAGTGTCTGAACTGACTTCACGTGTGGCAAGTTTGAAGGGTTTGAGAACCTTGCACAACACGGAAATCATTCTCCACTGCACTTGAGTCAGATGCATTCCCCCTCCTTTGCCTATATCGTAGGTGGATGTGTAGGCTTGAATGGTCTTTTTCTGCGCCTTCATCCTCTGAAGCATATAGAGTGTTGAATGGAGTGGAGATGAAGGGTTCGGGTTTTACTCGGTTCTCAAAACGGCACCTTATTGTCTATCCAAAACAAGAGACATCCGTGAGCCAATAAGATGCCATGTTGAGAACTGAGTAAATCCGAGTAAAACCGAGTCAAACCAAAGCCACTCATCTTTAGTGAAATTCCACCTCGTTACCACCTCTTGCTTCAGGTGATGGCAGGACAGGTTCAGGAGTGTTTGCTGGTACTGAAGTCTTCAGCACGCAGTTGCTGAATGTTGAATGTGGCCCGCAGTTTTTCAGGCCACCAACAGCATCTCCTGCATGCCCCTGTAATTTTTCAAAAAATTCTGCACCACCACATTAATTGTATGTGCAAAACATGGGACGTGCTAGAATTTGCCCAGATGTAATGCACGCAAAATATTGGTGGCATTGTCCGATATCACAAATCCCCAGGAGAGTCTAAGTGGGGTAAACCATTGTGCAATGATGTCCCTCAGTTTCCATAAGAGGTTGTCAGCGGTGTACCTCTTACGGAAACTGATGATAAACCGTGATACACAGCGTAGCTTGCCTAGGAACTAGTTGGTGTTTGTGAGATGCTGCTACTTGGGCCGATGCTGTTGTTGCTGCGGGAGGCAATACATCTACCCAGTGGGCTGTCACAGTCATGTAGTACTTAGTTTTCCCTGCTCCACTTGTCCACATGTCCATGGTTAAATGAACAGTGGGTACAACCGTATTTTTCAGGACACTGAGGACACTTTTCTTCATTTCCCTGTACAGTCCGGGAATCGCTTGCCTAGTGAAGTGGAATCTACACAGGATTTGGTATCGGGGACACAGTACGTCTAACAACGGTCTAAATCCCACTGCACTAATGGCAGATACCGGATGCACGTCTAACACCAGCATAGTTGTTATGGCCTCAGTAATATTTGCAACAAGGTGACTGCTGTCATATTTCATCTTCCTCGCAAAAGACTGTTGGACAGTCAATTGCTTAGTTGAAGTAGTACAAGTGGTCTTCCAACCACCTCTCTGGGATGACGATCGACTCCCAGCATCAACAACAGCAGCGGTAGCAGCAGTAGGTGTACCACTCAAGGATCCTCCGGAGGAATCCCAGTTAGGAGAGGACTCATCAGTCATGTCAGTGACGTGGCCTGCAGGACTACTTGTGTTCCTGACTGAGATGGAAATTCACGTTGAGGGAGTTGGTGGTGTGGCTTGCAAGAGCTTGGGTACAACAGGAAGAATGGATTTAGGTGTCAGTGGACTGCTTACACAGTTACCCAAAGTTTCTGAACTTGACAATGACTTCTGATGAATGCGCTGCAGGTGATTTATAAGGAAGGATGTTCCTAGGTGGTTAACATCCTTACCTCTACTTATTACAGATTGACAAAGGCAACATACGGCTTGACACCCGTTGTCCAGATATGTGGAGAAATAATTCTACACAGAAGAGGTGGTTTTTTTTGGTATTTTGCCCAGGCACGACAATGGGCTTTCTCATCCCATGGACAACAACTGTCTCCACTGGTGCCTTATTCAAACAAACTACATCACCATCAGAATCGTCATTGTCAACTTCCTCCTCAGCGCTAGCTACACCTATATCCTCCTCATCCTGGTGTACGTCTGCAGTGACATCCTCAATCTCAATATCAGCAACTGGACTGGCTGTACCCCTCCCAGCACTTGCAGGGGGCATGCAAATGGTGGTAGGAGCCTCCTCTTTCCATACAGTCTTGGGAAGGTCAGGCCTAGACATCGCAACCGCGGACACACTTGGACTCTCCTTGGGGATTTGTGATATCTCTGAACGCACAGTTGTTTTTTCCTGTGCTTTACCAAGCTTCATTTTTTAAATTTTTCAAGAGGGAGGAGGGCTTCCATCCTCATGAGAAGCTGAGCCACTAGTCATAAACATAGGCCAAGGCCTTAGCCTTTCCTTGCCACTTTATGTCGTGTATGGCATATTGCCAATTTTACGTTTCTCGTCAGATAATTTCTTTTTTTTCCTGATTATTAATTTTTACTTCTTGGATTTTACATGCCCTGTATGACATTGGGCATTGGCCTTAGCAGACGACGTTGATGGAATTGCATTGTCAATGTCATGACTAGTGGCAGCAGCAGCTTCAGCACTAGTACTAGGAACTGGAAGTGTTTCCTGATCTTCCACTATGTTTTCCTCCAAATTATTGTTCTCCATTTCACAGGACAGCACACTTTATTATTACAGTACACAGAACAGTGCCCCTTTATTTTCACAGCACCCCTGCATTCTTACAGCATACAATGCCAGCCCATTCAGGGCCAGAGTAATATTTTAACAGCAGCACCCCTGAATATCTACATCATACAAGACTGGGCCAGCACCCCTGTATTTTCACAGCATACAGGACCAGTGTGCTTTTATTTGAACAACTGCACCCCTGAATTTTTACAGCATACAGGGCCAGTGTAATCTTTTAACAGCAGCACCCCTGAATTTTTACAGCATACAGGACCAGTGTGCTTATATTTTAACAGCAGCACCCCTGAATTATTACAGCATACAAGACTGGGCCAGCACCCCTGTATTTTTACAGCATACAGAACCCGTGTGCTTTTATTTTAACAACAGAAGCACCCCTGAATTTTTACAGCTTACAGGAGGACAGTGCCCCTGCCCCCTGTACAACACAGTGACAGCCAGAACAGAACACCCATGTACAGCTGCAGCAACCCTAACAGCACATGAAACACCAGTGACAGCCAGGACAGCACCCCTAACAGCACAGGTACACCACAGTGACAGGAGTAGCACCCCTACAGAGCACACATTGATCCCACCCGACGCCACCACCCACAGAGAGACAGAGCTCTGTCTCCCTCACTCTTCAAATCCAGAATGAAAATTGCAGCAATGCACAGCTGTTTATATGGAATCCAAAACCTGAGAGAATCCGACAGCGGGATGATGACGTTTTGCCTCATTCTGGTTTCTGAGCCTGGCAGGAAGTCCTCAGCTGGGCTCGGATCCCAGCTCGGAACATGAAGTTCGGGGGGGGGTTCGGTTCTCTGGAAATCAAACCCACTTATCTCCAGTTAACAGCAATGACATATCAAATGTCAGTAATATAAATTCCAATGATTTGTTTGCACAATAAGTTCAAAACAGAAATACACAAAGCTTAAAGGTAATGGTTTATTTGACAAACGGTCACATACTGTATGATACTGCAGTAACATTAAGTTCACCTGTAATTTGTTTTTGCTTTTCGTTTTTGTTGTTGTTTCTTTAATGACCTTCTTAGCTGTGTCTGCAATGTGAGCTTTCTCTTCTGCAGACATCCTTAAATTAAATTAGGTTTCAGTTTTAGTTCCCTAGAGTTCATTCAAAGCATGAATGTTTCATTATTGTCAATATTTCGTAAAATGTCTGTCATCTCTCCCTGTTTTGTGCACATTTGATACTCTTAGACATCTGTCACAGCTAGTGTTCCCTTTTTCCCAAACTCAAATCTAAGGCATTTATTTCTTCAAATTTTGACATTTCTCATGATGATTAATAGGTGGTAGGTGTTTTTTTTTTTAAATAAACCGTGATATATAAAGTCAGTGATTACACAGCAATAATGGTTTTCATAAAACACCCCCTACACAAGTGGACAAGGCAGTGATTAACTACAGTATATTGCTTATGTGTTTTAGATATGTACACCTTTTTGACATATTTAGGCTACTGTACTTTAATATTCCTCAAAACTTTATTTTTTTTTTCAATTTGAGCTAAAAATACACGTTTCTAGACTTCCGAAGATATGTATTCATTTCAGTTTGGTGATGTTGGAGGAAGTAAGTAGAAAAACCCTAGAATGCCATCAAATCTAGGTTATAAGAATGAGCAACATATTGTGTCACATTGATAAAATTGCTAAAATATATTTGTCTTGGGGTCAAGACGCAATTTCAGAATTAGTAATGGAAATGTAATTCCTTCAGTAATACAGAGATAGGATGATATAAGTATATACTGTACAGCATGGTTTTCTATACATCTTTATAACTGTCAAGCATCAGAAGACAGGTTTCAGCTTCATTTGAAACCTGAAAAAAAAAAGATAAGCTTTAATGAGTACTGTATATGAAGTGACATCCGATAAATATGTATAGAATATTTGATGTGACAGTATAAGAAAGAATATTTTTGAGAAGTGTCATAACAAGGCAAGTAGGTGCTCTGGACTGGCAACCCCTGCCCCCTGGCATGCGTGACGTCATAACATTAATCAGTTAGCTGTAGAAGAGCAGAAAGGTGGTTGCTTCACACATTTTAAGGATACTCCTTGTGGCTCTCCTTGCAGTGTTGTGCCTCTCCAGGGTCCCTGCGAGATAAAACAGTGTGACAGGGTGCATATGGGCTGGCACAGGCATGGCCAACCTGTCGCTCTCCAGCTGTTGTAAAACTACAAGTCCCATCATGATGTGCCAGTGTTTTGCTATTAAGGAATGCTAAAATTGTGGCATGGCATGCTGGGATGTGTAGTTTCACAACAACTGGAGAGCCACAGGTTGGCCAGGCCTGGGCTAGCAACCAAACCACACTTTAACCTTTCACCCTGGGTGGCGGCATCAGTCACACACCCCTTATTTATTGCCTTGTAAGTGAGCCGTAAACAAATTCTATTTGATCATGGTTCAACATTTATTTATTAATTTATTTATTAACAGTTCTTATTATCACTCTCACATATTATGCAGTGCTTCACAGAAATGTATTTAGCCATTCACATCAGTCTCTGCCCCAGTGGAGTTTAAAGTCTATGGGGGTGATTCTGCCCTGTTTGCTCACTGCTTTTCATCGCTGTGCAGAGAACAGGCAAGATGTGCGCATGCGCCGTCGCATACGAGACAGCCAAAGGCTGTCATTCCATACCGATCACCTCTGCCTGATTGACCGGCAGAGGCAGGAGGGGGCAGAATGGCGGCACTTGGCCGTCATTTTGTGGGCGTGGCATGGCCATCGCAGGCAGCCAGTGTGAGCCAGGTAGCGACGAGTAGCTCCCGGCCAGCACGCAAAAGCTGCGTGGCCGGGAGCTACTCCTGAAGTGCAAAAGCATCGCCGCTGTGCAATGCTTTTGCACTTCTGCGGGGGAGGGGGGGGGCTGACATGCGGGGCAGACTGGCCCTGTGCTGGGCTTCCCTCGCATATCTGTGTTCCTGATCGTAGCCCTACAAAATTTTGCAGGGCTACGATCAACTCAGAATGACCCCCTATATTTCTTACACACAATCACACAATATAGTATATTTATAAGAAAAAAAAAACAATGACCCTACCTGAATATTTTATTTTTTTGCATTGTGAAAGATACCAAAGCACCTTGAGGTTGTTGGTCACACCAGTGGATGCCCTGGGTCAATAAACAGCCCAGTACTTAACCAGTTGGATGGTTTATTTAGTAGCAATGTGATTGTACAGCCAAACTCAGTAATACATACACAGACTTGTTGCATAAGGTCACCAGTCAATGACTATATTTGGGTAGTGGCACCAGGCTCTCTAGTGTGGAATGGCAGCAATCGCAGATTTTCTTGGGATAAGTGGAATACATCTGTCTTCCACTGTGGTGCTCTAATACAGTTACAAAATTGTGCTGCATATGCACTGTAATAGGATACTGTATGTGGCCATCTTGGTTAGGGATTTGAAGCCTCCCTGTAGTAGCCTAAGTATGGAGTACAGTATGTGCTGCAGTGCTTTTCCACTCCAACAGGGGGAACCCACACAAACATGGAGAACTAAAACCCACATGAGCCTGGTAAGATTCAAACCCATGACTCCAATGCTGTGACACAGCAATGATAATCAATGTGCTGTTGCCAGGGATTAAAATTGGTTTTGTTGAGAAATATTCTTATAAAAACAGATTAGACCTGTTCATTCTGTTTTCTCTGCATTTCAGAATTTCCTTTACCAACTTGCTCTGCCACTTGTGCTGCATATTATCACATCAGTCAAATATTTCCGCATTAACCTAAATTCTTGTCATTCATACCTTAACAGACTATCGCCTGTATATTTTAGTTTTAATTTACAGTTTGGATCAAGCACAATTTACTATATATTTCTGATTATGGCTTTTTGGAAGAATGGGAAATAGATTGTACAGACTGGACATTGTTGACAGATCTGCTACTGGGTGTGTATTACTCACAAAGATACACCTATTGAAAATTCAATCCACTTTAAAGGGATTCTACACCAGTGTACACGCCACCAGCTTGTATTACTGATCCAAGCTGCATCCAAGGATGCAGTATCGGATCATCTGCTACACCACCCGCCAGCAACGTGACCCATGGGGTCACGCAAGTCAGCCGCTGCACGAGATGTCACAAGGCCAGGATATCTCCATCATTGTATAAAGATACTGGTCTCATCCCTCCCCACAACGGAAACAGAGGCCATCGCCGACCCCTCTCCACCACCAAATGACATCAGATTGTCAACCACTGACAGTCTGATGTCACCTTGCTTCTGCCATAGCAGACCCGCACTGCACATGCGAACATCGGTTTTATTTTATTTTATTGTAAGTAATATTTTTCATGCATAATATCTGTGGTCATTTTTAGTCTCAGGCTAAACCATATAACTCTGGTCACTATGATATTTTATGGGTGGTAATCTACAGTAATATAGAGATGTTATCCTTGCATGGGATCCATTCTGGAGAAGTGCACTTGTATGTACTGATGTAGTGACGATTAGATTATTTTACATACTATAATAAGTGGTGAGAAGTTGAGAGCAGAGTTTTGTAGTAATTACTTAAATCAGTTCATTTCCATCCATTCATTTTGGAAAGTGAGGTATTCCCAAATGTACGCTTCACTAGCTGAACAGTCATCCTAAAGATATATTACTTCATTTACTTATAATTAAGTGTTCACTTATACGTATCAAAAGTGTCTAATCGTACAAAAAGAAATGCTTATTCTCTAAAATAGAGCTACAGCTACACCATACCAAGGTAATGACATGGAACGTGGAATACTCTAGCAATTAAAGGAAATACACAGTTTAACATTATTCAACATTTATTTTCAGATTATTGCCCTTATTTATGAATGAGTTATAAATTTCACTGTGAGTGATAAATTACACCCGCCAATCAGCTCCTAACTTCCATATCACAGGCTGGGTTTGAAAAATGACAGGAGCGGATTGACTGGTGCAATTTAACACTGACAGTGAAATTTATCACTCATTGATAAATAAGGGCATATATGACATACAGTGCTGTATGGCAGTGGTTAACTACTACTAGTGAGTGCAGTGCATCTCCAGTATACCAGTACATAGAAATTAATCAATGACTGCATAGGGATGTTTACACACCATATACAAACTTATGTTGCACTCTACCTAGTCTATATTGACAAATCAACTCCCTGTCCCATGCTGTATTCCAAAATTTACACACTATATACAGTATTACTCATATACTTTTATATACTGAATAACTTTCCAGGTTATACTTTATATACATATAGAAATGTAAAAGAAAAGTAACAAGCAATATACTTACATCAAGGAATTGTCTTTAAGTATATGGTGGTGACAGAAAATAAAAGCTGTGCTCAGACAAAGAAAACATTAGAGCCAGGGTGGTGGTGCCATAACATTTCTTCAGGTAGAGAGCCAAGGTATAAGTTCATTTTAGCGCTCCCATCCAGATATATTAAAAGTCCCAACCAGGGACAGGCGCTTCAATAGGAGGGATCTGGAGGATACCTCTCCCACACACTTATGAAATATGTAACTCATAGGCTACAATGGATAACATCATTGCTATTGTGATCAGGAATAGGGAAATATGGTCAGATGATACTTAAAAGTTAATAATAAATATGCCCCTAAACCATAACTGTATACTGTGGGAGCATTTGGGTCCAAGTAGTCTCTCTCCCCAGCCCAGCACACGACACACACTGCTGTGCACAAGGACCAGCAACAGAAATCTTGGGGCAGGTACACTGATATAAGCCCACTTAAAATATAATACTAATTATATTTTATATATATATATATATATATATATATATAAAGCAAAAATTCCCAAGTGCGCTAAAATGGAATGTATTTACACAGTTCTTCAGGCGAAAATTTCGTCAGAATGTAGACTGGAGGATATTTAAAACTAGAGACCTGTAACCGACACCCCTCACCAAAATAGTCACCCAAACAAGAGGCCAATCGGCCAATTAGTACAAAGTTATTTTAATAACATGTAGTTGAACATATGAGTTTTTACACAGTTCACAATATAAAATTATATAAATAAAATACAACCAAAAGAATACACAGCCAACACGTTTGTGAGATGGATCCTAGATACCCCTCAACTTTTACAAGGTGCGAGCTCGACAGGGAGTATTTTCACAAACTAGATTGTGATCCTTTGACTGACAAACCCAACGCGTTTCGTCTTATCGACTTCATCAGGGGTAACGAGTATAGAAAAAAGGATTAATTTGCTCTCGATGGATTTGTGTAAATGATCATATCCTTAAAAAAAATTATTCTAAATATGTCGGGACTTTAATAAGTAGAGCTCCTATATCCAGACTTCTAATACATAACCAATTGGGTAATGATGTTATATATGGACTACCTTAAAGCTAATTTAGGCGTGAAATCTTTATAAAACCGCCCAGAGAAGTTATTGATTCTAGCCTCCTAGGAGTACTGACAGACGAATATCGGCATTTTTGTGAACTACCTAAAAAATGGTATCCACTTTTAGGAACCGAGACTACTTCTAGTTCAAGTGTTGACCTTCATACGGTAAAAAACTCCAGAATTAAATGGCTGATTTGACAGTCTCAGAGATACAAATGATGTGGCTTCCTCAATAGGTCTCACAAAATGGATCCTGGAGAAACTTTAGCTGCATATGAAAGTCACAAAGTCAGTTATATATAAACAAGGATGATGTCCGGCACTCCAATACCTTAATGATCAACTCGTCTGGGTGCCCTTCCTGAGGTAATATGAAATGGGGTGGGATGGATGGCACTCCAGCATGTGAATAAATGATCAGGAAACCAGGTAGGTAGCCAACGTTTCGGAGCGATGCTCCTTTATCAAGACTTTAAAACATACTGACATACATAACATATATATACCTAACTGTATACTCACCACGTGTGCACAGGGAAGCCGCCGTCGCCGTCTGCTCCGGAATCCATGTGACGTCATAGGCAGCCGCCGGCGCCCAGGATCCGTCACAGAGGCTGAGGGCGGGGGGAGTGACCATCACCATGGTAACTTGTAATAACACACTGCGGAAAGAGACAGCAATGATACAGCCGCGCTTACAGCCCTGGATCCTAGGATATGACACTACAGTCTAATCATATGGCACACTGTGCAATCTATGCGACTGAAAGAACAAATGGGTATATGGAAAAGCTTCTATATTAATCATATACAATATTAATATGATAAAAAACATGATGTCCATAGGTTCTAATAAGGGCTGTAACAAAAATACATTACCATAAAGCACATCAAAGAGCAACGAGTCTCATACATGACCAATGCTGTATAAGCTGTCTGAAACAAATGTATATAGTGCAAGACACTGGTCGGGGTGATCTGTCACTAAAAGAAAAACTAAGGTGAACAGTGTCGCCCACATAAGCTGCACCTAACTAGTGTCATTCAAGTAATCTTAATAAACATGCTGAATAAACTGAGCTGAACAAAGCAGGAATACATTATAGAAAGCAATTGAGTGCTAATGATTCATTGATTCCGAATGGTTGGACCGTTTGTAGCAGATGTATCCACCTTGCTTCTCGCTGAAGTAGAATACGGCCCCTGTTCCCACCTCGTGGACAGGGGGGTACCCAATCTATGATGCGGTACCTAATGGAGGATAAGTTGAGGTGTAAATCCCTAAAATGTCGAGCAACTGGCTGATCACATTCTTTGCCTTCAAGGGCTGCACGTATACTGGACCTGTGTTGGGTCATGCGTTCCTTCATTTGCCTTGTGGTCTTGCCCACATAAAGTAGACTACAAGGGCATTTAATATAATAGACCACAAATCTCGTGGTACATGTAACTGGGTGTTGTATCTTGAATACTTTGCCCGATCTCGGATGTGAGAAACTGTTGCCAGTCTCCAAGAAACTGCAGGTGGTGCAGCCCAAACATTGGTAGTTGCCACCCTTCCTGCTTAGGAAATGAGTGGCTGTAGAAGTAGTATGCTGGCTAATGTCATTGTGGACCACCACATCTTTGATGTTTCTACCACGAAAAAAAGATGGTAGGATAGTGGTGTTATGTAATGCTGGTAAACTGCGATCTTGTGACACGATGGGCCATATGCTTTTTGCAGATTTCATCAGCGCACTACTGGAGGTGGTGTATTGTTGAGTCCATGCTATGCTGTCTTGACGTGCCGTGGGATTACTCTTGTGTAAAGCCAGTTCTCTAGAAATTGAAAGGGCCTTTTGCTTGGCTGCTTTCAATGCTCGAGGATGGTAACCGCGTGCCAGAAATTTAATGAGCATCTTATCTATTTGGTCAATAGTGTCCATAGGATCACTGCATATGCGGACAATTCTCATAAACTGTGAGAATGGGAGGCCCTTTATTAAAGAAGGTGGATGATGACTGGCTGCATGTAATACCGTGTTACGGTCGGTGGGTTTGAAATACATGGAGGTGTGCAAGGTGCAGTCCTCTTTTTGTGTTACTGTGACATCTAAATAATGGATATACTCATAGCTGTTGTCGAAGGTGAATTTGATGGGACTGTCTTGGTTGTTGATGTCCTTTATCATGGCAAGGAATGCTTCTTGTGTCCCGTTCCAGAAGAGACAAAAATCGTCTATATACCTAGTATACCCAGTAATGTGCTGACATCTGGTATCCTCCACAAAAAATAAATCCTTTTCCACTCCGAACATATAGATATTCGCGAAGCTTGGTGCTACGCAAAAACCCATAGCACAGCCTGAGCGTTGGATGAAGATTTCTGCCGTCGTTGGGCAGCAGTCCTTAACAAGTGCTCGTATGATTTGATTTGATTAGTCATAGAGAAATCTAGGAGGGAATTGGATATAGCTACTGAGAAAATTAAACCATTTGAGGAGACTCATTTAAACACAATCAAAGCCGATACCACGCAGGATTGGCTAAGTAAGCTGACTGCTCAAGTGGATAAATATCGTGTTGATTTGGTGAACTTTAAAAAATCAAAGCTCGCCACGGTTGTACGCGATTACGCAGAGTTCAAAGTATACAGTTGGGCATACAACCGGGGACCTAACCGAGAACAGAGACCGACGGCGGCTTCCCTGTGCACACGTGGTGAGTATACAGTTAGGTATATATATGTTATGTATGTCAGTATGTCTTCATAAAGGAGCACCGCTCCGAAACGTTGGCTACCTACCTGGTTTCCTGATCATTTATTCACATGCTGGAGTGCCATCCATCCCACCCCATTTTATATATATATATATATATATATATATATATATATAGGGAAGGCCCTGCACTCTCCAGACTTTTGGTTTATCAGTAACAAAAGTAAATTCATAATTAATTTCAGGTGAAACATACCAGGTCTATAGTTCAAACCTTTCGGTCCCAGTAGGGACCTATTTCAACATAATGTGAGCAGTACAGCATATCACACAGATTATACTGGTAGGGGAACAGGGAGATATTATATATGGTGGCCATCTGTTTAATGGCATCCTCTTTGTTGTTACATGTTATGATGAAGTCTGCTACAAAAAAAACGTTGGGTCACTCTGAATGTATGGACTCTTCCTGTTGGACAGATAAGCTCTCTTTTTTTTGTTATTAGACATGCAATACTTACCATGGACTGAAGTCTATACCTTTGTGCTATACCTCTTTTTTAATTGTTGTAATAAATCCACTGGCGTATCTATAATGGGTGCAATGCGTGGTGCATATGAGCTCCTGAGTCAAGGGGGGCCCGCACACTGCACCCATTTAACTACATTCACCTCTCTGTTGGCTCACCTTCATGTAAGTGTATATATTTATATATATATATATACAGTCCAAAACAATCCGGCACTCATTCAGATTACAACAGCCTGTGTGCCATTGTCATGACATAGATACGTGGCAATTTGAGAACAGTTCATGTCCAGAACAAAAACACGGCACTCCAGGACTTGATTTTATGGAACAATGTATTCCAAATAGTTCATTCTAATTCATATCAAATTTACCCATGGTATCTGGGCTGAATATGCACAAAAGGATAAGGCATGTAAACACATCACTCTCACAACAAAACAAGGCATTTTGGGACCACAGCGTGTCCGTGTCTGAGGAAGGGTCCCGCTGTGGTCCCAAAATGCTGCATAGACTGGCGGCGTGTGAGATTTGATGCCCTGTTTTGTTGTGAGAGTGACATGTGTTTACATGCCTTATCCTTTTGTGCATATTCACAGATACTGTATATGCATACAGTATTACACATATTGTCATCTTGCAAATGCAGTAACGGATGTGTGTACCGAGTGGTCTGATCTTTTAAAATTTGGGCAGATTGGATGTGGATCCAGTCAATTACTAAAGCTAGCATTAGAGTATGATACGTTTTGCGTAAAGTATTAGTACCATGAATACTTAATACTGCAGTGAGACCTCCTTCATGCTAGTGGCACACATTGCAAAGGAGATGCCCAGTATTTTCGGGTAGGGATCACAGGATCGACAGTAACTAGGTCGACATGGTCATTAGGCCGACATGGAAATAGGTCGACATGAGTTTTAAAAAAATGTTGTCGTTGTTTTCTTCGTAAAATGACCAGTAATCATGCACCGTATCCCCTCACAAGGCTCGCTTCGCTCACCATGCTTCGGGCAATGTGACTGGCTCCACTACCGCTGCACTCGGCACAGGTTACTATTCCCAATCGGAGTCCATGTGGATCATAAAGTATGAAAAAGTTTTAAAAATGGGGAAAAAATTGTGAAAAACTCATGTCGACCCTCTTCCATGTTGGCCTAATGAATATGTCGACACATAGACCATGGCAACCTAATGCGTGTCGACCAATAGTGGTTGACCTGAGTGTCGACCTAATGTAAGTGCTGTCGACCTAAAGACCGGATGCCTTATTTTCTGTGCTCCATATATATTTCTAATTAGGCAACATTACATTACAAGTTTCCTTAGAATGTTTTGGCCCTTATTCCTTCAATTATCCATCATGTTCTGTACGTGATGCATTTTTTTCTTAACAGCAAGCTTTTGTTATTTCTCCTAACATGCAACGGCTGCCATTTTTCCTGATACAACATGTACTTGGTTCTTCAATTTATTTGTAGGTAGACTGTGAGAAGTGACAAGAAGATCAAACAGGCAGGATTTCACATCTGCTGACTTACGTCAGTGGGAACCTTGCACACATGAAAGTTATTCGTTTAATATGCTAAAGTGACAGTTCTGACGCATGTAATAAACAGCTGCTGGAACACAGTTGGGATGTTCAATGGCATGTGAGAGCCACAAAACCAGCTAAGTGACAATAGTTTTCGGCGGCTGCTTTAATAAAAAACAGAGAGAATCAAGAAGGCTGTGGCATGCTCAGTGTTATTATCATGTGGAGTGGTCACAGGCAAAGCATACAAATATATCACAATGCCATTGGAAAAATTCAGGAAAATATCTCCGTCTCCTCTGCTTGAAGTAAGTGCCCAATTAGTCAGGTGCACACCATAGAAGCAGACACACTGTGCTGCAGATTTTTGACAGTTGTAAATTACTCTCTGTTGTTCGAAGGAGCTACATGCTGTACAGTGCTGTACTGTACAAGGTGTCTCATAGCATAGTATAATGGCAAAAGACAAGCAGTCTCATCATATGATTTCCCTGGCCACATTTTCAATGATCATCATATATACTGATTGTTATTTATGAAACAGCCACTAGCTTCCATATGAATGAGTGTCATGAGCTTATCAGAATACATGTGGCGGGATGTAATACCGCTGAGTTAGGCGGCCGTGCAGGATGGCGGCCAAACTCGGACGTTGTTTTTTTAAAGGGGCAATCACTTTCAAGGCAAAACCATGCCTCGTAAGTGATTGCTTCTTCCCGCACGGCTGCCGGACTCGGGGAGCATTACATCCTGCCGATGATATTTGCATACCTCCCAACAGTCAGCAGATTTCCCAATCCACCTAGTCACACACAAGATGAGATGTTTCAAACCTTCATGAGCCATAAAGTGGAGATGTTGCCCAGAGCAATTAATCAGCATCTACAGTAGCATTTATCTACTACAGTCTATATAATGGCACTTTATCTGTCTTGAAGGTTTGATGCATCCTTGTCCTGAGAATGTCAAACCTGTGTCTATACCCTCTTCTGGGAAAAATGTTAGGGTACTGTATCTTCTTGAAATAAGTCTAGTGCGTATCTACCACGCGGGATGTAGTTATGTGACCGGCAGTCAGGAGACCACTATCAGTGAACCAGGCACACGTCCCTTGGGGCATGTACTGTCTTGTCATTATTCCTTTCACATATGTCTACTGAACAACTCTTGATGAAGTTTTTATTTTAGGGGAAGATTATTTTCCTACACTTAGCAGACTGCCTCACTTGCCCACAAAAGTTCTCAGCACTATCAAAGCCTGCCAGTCTTATTGTAAATCCTTAGATATTCAGATCACTCCCTTTGTACAACACAAATGCAATGTTCTTCTGGCATCAGAGCAGAAAAAGACTGTCATGTGAAGGAAATGCAGTAAAATTTAGATATATTGTTGCAGCAGCAAATGAGAACCCTATCGCTCATTTGAAAAAAGCAGAGTACTTAGATGTAGCTAATGGAGTTTGAAGGCTATTTGTGTAACGATAGATAAAGGATTCCATACTCTGGTAGACTATAGAATAATAGACAAATGTTTTCCTTGGCTCAATAGATACAACACATTAGATTACAATTTAAAAGTAATTTTTTCTTAGTTATATATTTTTTATGATAATTATTTGTTCTATATTAGCTGTGATGCTGTTACTTAAGTCACAGAGTTTAGATCTGTGAGTTACCGTATACTGATTCTGTTCTACCTACGCAGCGACAGAGCTGTAAAATACCAGCAACAGCCCACTTTCATAATACATACAATTGGTAGATACACTACAATATGTATATATATATATATATATATATATATATATATATAGCTGTTGACTGCTTATTCTTGGCGCTTGGAGTGCTGCACTGATGGTGTGCAGTACATATGATTTATATATATATTGTGCATACAAATAATAAAAAAGATATATAGTAAAAGAAAATGAAGGCGCACCCAGTGAGATATAGTATCAATTTAGTTTTACTAAAAATTATCAAGCTCCCATGCATCTTAGTTTAAAAACATCAGCATATGAACGTTTCACCAGCGCCTCCGAATAGCGGCTAGCAGACCATTAATGCAGCGATCTCCACTCAGCGTCTTAGCTCCACAGACCTTGTGGTGGACAACAGTATGACAGTCACGTCTCCAAAGCCACGCCCAATGACAAGTGTGATGAAACGCATTGGGGTTGGTTTTGGAGGACGTGATTGACATGCTGTTGTCCATCACCAGGTCCGTATATATATATATATATATATATACATACTACGTGTGCGCACCCCGGGAGCACAGTGAGATGCTAAAAGCGAGGCAGGAGTGGTCATGCCAATGGAGTTAGAACACCATTGGCGGGGCACGGGCTAGACAGCACAGGCGTGTCCAGACTGTTGCGGTGGTAGGACGCGGTGGCATGACATCACACGCAGCTGCTGCGACCTGGGAAGTACACAGGAGCTGTGCAGGCAGGGAGCTACTCGACGGGTGCAAGAGCATTGCCACCATGCGCTGCTTTTGCACCCATGTGGGGGGGGAGGTGCAGAGCCAGACATGCAGGGGCTGACTAGCCCTGTGCTGGTCGTCCTCCCACATGTCTGAGAAAATGATCGTAGATGTGCAAAATTTAGCACATCTATGATCAGATCTGAATTACCACCCATGTCTCAATTGCTAATCATCTGTTCAAAGTTAAGGTGCAGCACACTTGAAGGTCAGAACTAATAGTCCTAATCAGCTGGCAACAAATACAAAACCATATATAAATAACATAGATATATTAAGAGGTGCCATAAGAGAGGAGGGGCCCATGTGCAATCTTCGATTGGGCCCCCTCCTCTCTGGCGGTGCAGTAGGCTCTGGCATTGTGCCAGAGTCTGCTGTGCATGCGCAGGCTTCCGGGAACATGGCACCCACATTGCGTTCCTGGGGACATCTTTATTGCGCATTCACGAATCACTGGAAAATTGCAGCAGCTGCCGTTTTCCAAGTGATATTTTCCGCTGTACAGTCAATGCCTGGATGACAGAGAGGTGAGTATAGTTAAGTGGGTGTATGCTGTGTGGTGTGTGGAACCCCCTGGGCTCAGGGGCCACAGTGCACACCTTGCACCCATTATAGATACACCAGTGGATTTATTACAACAATTAAAAAAGAGGTATAGCACAAAGGTATAGACTTCAATCCAATAGTAAGTATTGCATGTATAATAGCAATAAAAAGAGCTTATATGTCCAACTGGAAAAGTCCAAATTGTATGTTCAGAGTGACCCAACGTGTTTTGTCTGCATTGCAGACGTCATCAGAATATGTAACAACAAATAGGATGCCATTAAACAGAAGGCCATGATATGCTGTACTGCTGATGTTACTTGACAAAGGTCCCTGCTGGGACCGAAACATTGGAACTATAGACCTGGTACTGTATGTTTCACCTGGAATAAATTAAGAATTCACTTTTGTTACTGGTAAACTGTCATGACTGTGGTTTTTGTGAACCTGGCGTGTATGTGAAGTCCGTGTGGGTAACTGAGGACTATGTGTATATTTGGCTGGTCTGTGGGAATCAGTGAGATGAAGTAGTAAGGAGCAATCCATTACCAGGGATCGAACCCGGGCCTCGGCAGAGGGAGCCATATCCTTACTACTGGATCACCAGGGACTTGGTGTAGATAGCAGGACGGTGAATGTATTGGTGAGAATGAACTAGATATACTGTCACAGGAGTGGGTGTTTGTGTACTCAAGATTACTATGAAATAGGTTCTCTGGAGTTGCGCAGAACTGGGAGGAGAGCTGAAGACGTTGAACTGGACTGGTTACCGGTGAAACTGAGAAGCGGCTGGTTACCAGTTAGATTGAGAACCACACTGTGAGCCAGGCTGGGTACCGGTATAACTGGAATGCAACTGTATGTAGAACAATGACTGCAGCTGTGACTTTAAAACAAGGCTGAAGATGAACTGAAGACTGTGGCTGTGTCTTTAAGATGAGACTGAAGAATACTGCAGCTGTGTCTTTAAGATGAGACTGACGAATACTGCGAATGTGGCTTTAAGACGAGACTGAAGAATACTGTAGCTGTGGCTTTAAGATGGGACTGATGAATAGTGCGGCTGCATCTTTAAGATGAGACTGATACTGGATATAATTGGTAACACAACTGTAATCCAGACTGGGTAGCAAAAGAGCAGAGTTTTACAGGAACCAAAGTAAAAGTATTACCTCTTAGGGAGCTCAGCTACTAAGCTCACACAGAGCTGTGTAACACAAGGAGCTGGCCCATTCTGTACCTCAAGTCTCTTTACTTATAATTCCTGGTCTTTCGTCATTGATCAACAGATTCAGGTGATTCAGAGAGTCTCAGGCTGGCACAGGATTGGATAGCGCCAGGTCAGGTGATCAGATCCTGTCATGTCAGTACTCCAGGTTAGGTTCTGAAGTGGAGTGATGCCTAGCAGGCCGAAAAAACACTGAAGCCTGAACTTCTACAAATGAACAAAGGATGCTGACTTTTAGGCCTAAACTCTAGAATGAACACAGTGAAGAATCATAATGCTGCACACAGCTGATAACTGATTACTTAGAGGAATTCCTACTCAGGTGGCTAATCAAGGTAAGCAAAGATAGATTTGCAGTCTTCCTGGTGAGCTGAACAGATGCAAGTTACAGGATACGCTGAAGTAAGCCCCAGAATATGAGAAATACAGTCAGGATCGTGACATAAACTAAAAGTCTGGAGAATCACAGAGTTAAGATCTGTGAATTACTGTATACCGATTCTATTCCGCCTACACAGCAACATAGCTGTAAAATACCAGTTACAGCCCACTTTCATAAACATACATTTAGGCAAATGGACTACAATAACTGCAAAGATATAAAAAATAGACAACTATTGTACAACATAACAGTAGCACATATAATATAAAAAAACAAGAAAGGGGACACAAAGGCATTGGAAGGATTAACCACTAGGGGTAGGGTGCAGTGAATACAAAATAAGTAAATATATATATATATATATATATATATATAACTAGTAATCTGCCTTGGCTCCTGTGATAGGACCTCTATTGAAGAAAAATAGGCGGCACTCCACGGACTTAATAGATTCATACTGTATTCAAAAAGGTATTTTCATGGTGCAAGAAAACAACGTTTCAAGTCTCTACGGACTTTTCATCAGGTTATGTATCATAGGTGAAGTGAAAAACAAAAACAATAACAAAAAAACAAAAAAACTCTTCAGTCTTTTTTTCCCCACTGTCTGACACTGCAGTGCCACTCCTAGATGGGCCAGGTGTTTGGGCCACCCACTTGGGTCGCTTAGATTAGTCATCCAGCGACCTCGGTGCAAATTTTAGGACTAAAAATAATATTGTGAGGTGTTCAGAATAGACTGGAAATGAGTGGAAATTATTGTTATTGAGGTTAACAATACTATAGGATCAAAATTACCCCCAAATTCTATGATTTTAGCTGTTTTTGAGTTTTTTTTAAAAATCACCTGAATCCAAAACACATCCGAATCCAAAACCCGAAAGGGTGGTTTTGCCAAAACGCGTCCGAATTCAAAACACGACTCGGACCCGAATCCAAAACCAAAGCACAAAACATGAAAAATGCCCGCTGCACATCTCTGATATATATATACACACACTGCTCAAAAAAATAAAGGGAACACTTAAACAACACAATGTAACTCCAAGTCAATTACACTTCTGTGAAATCAAACTGTCCACCTAGGAAGCAACACTGATTGACAATCAATTTCACATGCTGTTGTGCAAATGGAATAAACAACAGGTGGAAATTATAGGCAATTAGCAAGACACCCCCAATAAAGGAGTTGTTCTGCAGGTGGTGACCACAGACCACTTCTCAGCTCCTATGCTTTCTGGCTGATGTTTTGGTCACTTTTGAAAGCGGGCGGTGCTTTCACTCTAGTGGTAGCATGAGACGGAGTCTACAACCCACACAAGTGGCTCAGGTAGTGCAGCTCATCCAGGATGGCACATCAATGCGAGCTGTGGCAAGAAGGCTTGCTGTGTCTGTCAGCGTAGTGTCCAGAGCATGGAGGTGCTACCAGGAGACAGGCCAGTACATCAGGAGATGTGGAGGAGGCATTAGAAGGGCAACAACCCAGCAGCAGGACCGCTACCTCTGCCTTTGTGCAAGGAGGAACAGGAGGAGCACTGCCAGAGCCCTGCAAAATGACCTCCAGTAATCCACAAATGTGCATGTGTCTACTCAAATGATCAGAAACAGACTCCATGAGGGTGTTATGAGGGCCCGATGTCCACAAGTGGGGGTTGTGCTTACAGCCCAACACCGTGCAGGACGTTTGGCATTTGCCAGAGAACACCAAGATTGGCAAATTCGCCACTGGTGCCCTGTGCTCTTCACAGATGAAAGCAGGTTCTCACTGAGCACATGTGACAGACGTGACAGAGTCTGGAGATGCCAAGGAGAACGTTCTGCTGCCTGCAACATCCTCCAGCATGACCGGTTTGGCAGTGGGTTAGTAATGGTGTGGGGTGGCATTTCTTTGGGGGGCCGCACAGCCCTCCATGTGCTCGCCAGAGGGGGCCTGACTGCCATTAGGTACCGAGATGAGATCCTCAGACCCCTTGTGAGACCATATGCTGGTGCGGTTGGCCCTGGGTTCCTCCTTATGCAATACAATGCTAGACCTCATGTGGCTGGAGTGTGTCAGCAGTTCCTGCAATACAAAGGCATTGATGCTATGGACTGGCCCGCCTGTTCCCCAGACCTGAATCCAATTGAGCACATCTGGGACATCATGTCTCGCTCCATCCACCAACGCCACGTTGCACCACAGACTGTCCAGGAGTTGGCGGATGCTTTAGTCCAGGTTTGGGAGGAGATCCCTCAGGAGACCATCTGCCACCTCATCAGGAGCATGCACAGGCGTTGTAGCGAGGTCATACAGGCACGTGGAGGCCACACACACTACTGAGCCTCATTTTGACTTGTTTTAAGGATATTACATCAAAGTTGTATCAGCCTGTAGTGTGTTTTTCCACTTTAATTTTGAGTGTGACTCCAAATCCACACCTCCATGGGTTAATAAATTTGATTTCCATTGATAATTTTTGTGTGATTTTGTTGTCAGCACATTCAACTATGTAAAGAACAAAGTATTTAATAAGAATATTTCATTCATTCAGATCTAGGATGTGTTATTTTAGTGTTCCCTTTATTTTTTTGAGCAGTATATATATATATATAGTGTATGGAGTATATATGTAATACCAATGGTCATGATCCCGACAACAGGATCCCGGCCACCAGTATGCTGGCAGTGGGTGGAACATTTTACCCCTTTTCACTCCCTTAGTGTTAGGGGACTTCAGCACTATTTGTGTGAGACCTCTCGAGCTATTGAGAGGGTCTTCTGCCAATAACAGCCACTGCTGTTCCCTTAGTGTATGAGTTACACACTAGTACTTAGGTTGCCAACTGGACTTAAACCTCTAGCAGTACGGGCCCAAACAATAGGCTGGGGACCACTGGATAATGAGTTGAATTGTAACTGAGGGTTAAATACGACAGATGGGAGCACAGAGAGTAGATGTCAGGTCTGGGCAAGAATCTTAGCAGGTACAGATGAGGCACTGTGAGGTGGATATACAGGAGCAATGCAGCCGCTATATGTTGCAGGCAAGGCACACACTGGAAAGGCAGGTGATAAGTTAATACACTAGGGACAGAATGTGGGTATAAATAAGCAAGGCAAGATCTGGCAGAGTATTCACAGCTCAAGCAGAGTATCCAAAAGATCTGAAAACAGGGACCAGCAACTTACACAGACAAGGCATAAGCTATAACCGGCACTGACAGCTGGGCTGACTGGCTTATAACAGCAACACTGAGGAGAATCAGTCTGGGAATGTCAGTTAATTCCTAATTTCGTGCAGCAGCACTGCATGTGTAGCCACAGTATCCTGGTTATTTAGAAACGCCTGGCATCCTGGTTACTTGGAAACTGGCTGGTCAGAAGTGCTCTGATGTCTGAGTCGCCTAGCAACAACCAGGACCCTGCAGGGAGCCAAGCACGTAACACTTAGGAGTCATATTTTGAAAAATCCTTGCTTAGAGGGTGGCTTTAAATAACTGCCACAGTTTCCGTCAGATGCGTAAATTCATGCCAGAGGTGAAATAGAAGGTGGTGCCCCCCCCCCTTACCCCCCCATCCCCCGAAGTGCACATGTGCTGACATTCCAGTGACTTGCCAATGGACACCTGGTAGAGAATAAAGATTCCTTATTGCTGCTAAATGTGGCAATAAGAAATCTGTATTTTTTGGGTGCTGGCTGCAAATGATAATAAATAGAGCCCTGAGAAGTGGTTATTATCACAGTTCTAGAGAGATAAATTTGTGAGAGATAATGTACCAGTCAATAATTTTCTGCCTTAAATTTACAGACTGTGTTTGAAAAATAACAGTTAGGAGTGGATTGGTTGGGACTTAGGGGGTAATTCCAAGTTGATCGCAGCAGGAATTTTTTTAGCAGTTGGGCAAAACCATGTGCACTGCAGGGTGGGCAGATATAACATGTGCAGAAAGAGTTAGATTTGGGTGGGTTATTTTATTTCTGTGCAGGGTAAATACTGGCTGCTTTATTTTTACACTGCAAATTAGATTGCAGATTGAACACACCACACCCAAATCTAACTCTCTCTGCACATGTTATATCTGCCCCCCCTGCAGTGCACATGGATTTGCCCAACTGCTAAAAAAATTCCTGCTGCGATCAACTTGGAATTACCCCCTTAATCTCTTACTATTTTATCTCTCTCCAAGCTTTGATAAATACGCCACCTTAAAAGTTTTATTATAATAATTAGTGCATTTTCTTAAAACCAACTTCTGCTCTCACCTCTTTTTTTATATAAGACACAGAGGCAGAGCTGCTGTAGGGAGTTACACCATTGGCTCCAGGCCACCCAGCAGGTCACATGTTCCAGGCCACCCAGCAGGTGCACAGGGAGAGTTCACCAACTGTTACATTTTCCAGAACACAATGGTGGTGCTTTCTAAATGGGAGGCGGAAGATTTGCTACATAACTCCAAAACCAAGCAACCAATTATAATGCCAATATTTTTAAGCAAATCTATGTGCCAAGACCTTTAAGGTGATATATGATGTGCCCTGCTCAGACAACACCATCATAAAAATATTTCACTCATCATTCTGCTATTACCATATAACTAATAACAATATAGTTTAAAAAAAATAAACAATTTTTGTATATACAGTATGTATGGCATAAACATTTTAGGTACAAGGTTAACAGGCACTTTTAGAGAGTTAATAGTAAATTTTGGTGGGAGCAAACAATACAATAAAAAAATGGCACTAAACAGACATTTTCGTTTCCATTTATTGTGTACTGGCAGTACTGTAAATTAGATTTGCTTGGCCAAATGATTGATGATTTCTGTTTCTTGAACACTTGTTGAATGTCTGCTGTTGACTTTGAATAGGTTAAAAATATAGGGTTGCTTGATCTCTGCAGTCATGAATAAGTGGGTGATTTATAGCAGCCAAAACAGTCTGATACTAAGGGGGATATTCAATTATCCGCAAATTCGCGGCAATTTTTCGCGGCAATCGGACGAAAATTGCCGCGAAAACGCTCCGTTTTTCAATATTTCGCAAATTCGCGGCAATTTTTCGCACGAAAATTTTTCGCGGCAATCGGCCGAAAATTGCCGCGAAAACGCTCCATTTTTCGACCTATTCAATTCCGACCGGGTTTCACGTGAAAATTCTTGCAGTGAAAAGTGCGGGTGAAAATGGGGAAATCAGCCTGTACCCCAAAAAATGCTAAACTAACATAGGAAAACAGAAGAGAAGTGTGTTAGAGATCACATTAGAGAGTTTTTGGGGACCTAAATTGTGTGAAATGGCGGTTATATGCATTTTTTTTTAAATGCAAAAAAATGAGAGAAAGCAAGTTTTTTTGAGCAAAATAAATGCTCTCATTAAATTTGGGGTACATGAAAATGGGTATAAGTATATATTTGGGTCATTTTATGGTATTTTAAAAAAAAGTGGAAACAGACCGATTACTCCCATCTGCAAGCCTAAAAAACACCTGTCCCACTCATAAAGCACCCCAATATACCTGTCCCATACCTTGAACCCCAATTTCCATCACTTTTTACTTTTTCACCCCAAAAATGACATGTCATTATTGGCCAATTAAAAATAATTAAAAACTTCAACGTGCCTAATTAGTCATAAAGGGGGGTGTCCCAGGAGTTCTGTACCATATCCAAACATTTTTACCTTAAAATAGTGATTTTTCCCAACTTTTCACCTGCTTCAGAGAAGGTGAAGTGAAATTAGTGAAAACATGATCACCGATAAATTTTCCAGGATAATTGAATAGGCTGTAATTGCATTTCACGTGAAAAGTCCGGTTTTTCACCCGAAAACCGGACTTTTCACGTGAAAAGTCCGTTATCACTGCTAATTGAATATGGCCCTATGTATTTCTCCTAAGTCCTATACTGAAGATGTGGTCTTGCAGATCAAACTATTCATTACTCAGTCATAAATGAAATCTACTGTACTGTAGTTTTAACCTAGTTAATCACTTGTTTTACATGAAGTCACTAAATAATCCTCTCCCCCCATGGAGATTAAACTAGCACAGTTGCAAGCTTGATGTTCTTGTTAAATTATGTATAATAATGTGT
Organism: Pseudophryne corroboree; assembly: GCF_028390025.1. Taxonomy (NCBI): domain Eukaryota; kingdom Metazoa; phylum Chordata; class Amphibia; order Anura; family Myobatrachidae; genus Pseudophryne; species Pseudophryne corroboree. Next base: position 540,467,994 of record NC_086447.1, on the reverse strand, counting down.
ATATGGGGAAAACTAACAGCGCCAAAAATGCAGTAGTCTATATTATCACAATAAGTCAGCAAGTTTATACCCCTATAGTGCAGTCTCTCCCTGCAACTTCCTGATATATAGAGGGTGTCTGCTGTATCCTAAGTATATCCCACACTTGTACGTGGGCCAGGTAAAAAAATTAAATAAGAAACGGGTAAGATACTTCTAAGCGACCACTGGTGGCATAGATATAGATGGACTGCGTACTAGTCTATAAAAAGATATGTACACGGTTTATTTCACTCATAACACTTAAAAAATAAAAAAATACAGAAAGTACATGACAAAAGATAAATAGTGCAACAGAATTAATTAATCAATATATGTATCTGTGTGCTTGTAAGAATGAAGCAATCTAAAAAACGTAAAAAAAGTACTAGCTGTATGCATCAAGGATAGTAAGATATATAAAAAAAAATAGCTTAACTGAAGATTTAGTAGTAGAATCAGGTATCGTCCAACATGTTTCGTCTGGTATGACTTAATCAAGGGTTATTGTGCAAATGGGACAAAACATCTATATATACCCAGCCTGGTTAGGGGAGTAACTGTCTACATAACTTCCTGCAATTATCTTAATCAATAGTTTGGGACCAAGAAATACACATTCATTAAATTCTACATGAGCAGGGGCTTGCGGCAAGCTAAAACGCTATATTTACACTGTAAAATACACATATTAAACCAGTTATAATGCAGAAGACATTTGAAGATGCAGACTTCCGGTCCGGGACATTTCTGGCGTCACTTCCACCCTATTTCCGGTATCCGGAGGCCTATATTGCACATGCGCCGGGTCATATGTTCCCGATCCTGGCTTCTATCAGGTGATATTTGATTTGAGTAACCAGAAGCCTCCGCGGCGGCCATCTTTAAGGAGTCCATAGTTCACAGACCGTCTTTTGTATTGAGAGATGATGCCGGCAGCCATATTATCATGGGCATTGTTCCTTTTGCATGTATAGGTTTCCATTGGTATTTGTCTCCAAACGGGACATGTAAATTAGAACAGAAAAAAGGGGACTAGTTTATAATCATAAATGGGTAGCTGTACATTATTACTAGGCGCTATGAATATTATATGTGGCATTCATTAAAAACGATATCTTAACTATATTTTTATGAATGCCACGGACCGGACCGGAAGGCCATGTCTTCTGCATTATAACTGGTTTAATATGTGTATTTTACAGTGTAAATATAGCGTTTTAGCTTGCCGCAAGCCCCTGCTCATGTAGAACTTAATGAATGTGTATTTTTTGGTCCCAAACTATTGATTAAGATAATTACAGGAAGTGATGTAGGCAGTCACTCCCCTAACCAGGCTGGGTATATAAAGATGTTATGTCCCATTTGCACAATACCCCTTGATGAAGTCAGACCAGACAAGACGCGTTGGCAGATACCTGATTCTACTACTAAATCTTCAGTTAAGCGATTTTTTTTTATACACCTTCCTATCCTTGATGCATACAGCTAGTACTTTTTTATGTCCTCTTTTTACGTTTTTTAGATTGCTTCATTCTTACAAGCACACAGATACATATATTGATTAATTTATTCTGTTGCATTATTTATCTTTTGTCATGTACTTTCTGTATTTATTTAAGTGTTATCACTGAAATAAACCCTGCACATATCTTTTTATAGACTTGTATGCAGTCTATCTATATCTAGGCCACCAGTGGTCGCTTAGAAGTATCTTATCCGTTTTTTATTTATGTATAATAATGTTTATATTAGTAGAGAGAGCTGAAGAAATTAGTATTTTATATACACACTGGGCACAATTCAATTCTAAGACAGTTGAATAGCACCGGTAATTAGCTCCCGGGGCTTTTCAATACAACACCCTGTGAAAGCGAATAATGGGATTTCTCCCCCCTCCCCCCCAAGCAAGCAGAAATCCAACAAAAGTGCTGGTGCAATGCTGATTTCTGCCCTTAGTGCTGCGGAAACAGTGTCGCACCGGGCACTTAAGTTGGAGAATGCCGGTTCTCCCAACAAAGCACCCTGTTTAGTCCAGGAGAACAGGCATTCTCCAACTTACCATTGCACTGCATTGACTAGCCATGGGAGCTAGTTCCTGGCACTATTCAACTGTCTCTGAATTAAATCGTGCACACTGTGATTGTAGTCTTATTTTAGATGGAATTAGATTCATGGCCCCCACACATGAAGTGATGTGTCCTCCAGGAACACATTGCGAGCGATGAGACCCAGCAATGTCAAGCAATGGCGGGGGGCATGGGGGAGTGGGGCCATGCTGCATTAGTCAGCATGGCATCCTTCACCACCACCTTAGATCTTTCTGCATGTTGAAGGGATCTGAGAAAGCGACGAATGACACATGGGTGTGTACATCTGCGTCATTATCATGCCCACATACAGCACTTTTTAAATGATGTGTCATTCCAAGCATTCAGAAATGCCCACATTGTTTAAAATATTGTGCTGTGTGTGGGCTCCTTTACTCTTGCTATAGAGAAAAGTAACAAAATATTTTGTACATGTCAAATTTCATGGCTCTTTCTGTCATGCTACAGTACCTTTGAGTTTCGCTTTTGTTTTGCCATTCCACTTTCTGCAATCATAGTATCGGGAAGGTCCAGTGGATTCCGCAATTTTAAGACACTTTCCCAAGAGAGGTCAGCCTTCTGGACAAATGGCAAATTGCAATAAATCCCATTATTGTGGCCCCGCTGCCCATTGTTGAAATTTGTAGCATTTAGAAGCGGGGGGTGAGGAGGCAATGACCTCTTTTACTGCGCTGTGCCACCACATCTACCTGCGCCTACACCTTGTGATCTTCTGGAGGGCATTATTAAGATAGTAGGCAAGTAAGCTTTAAATCTCACAATCCACAGAGCTATTTCAACTAAAGTATAGATTTATTTTGCCTTGCGGTGTTGTTTTCCAAAAAAGAAACGTTTGCAATTCCACCACAGAATGATTGAAATATTATCTAAAAAAGTTTGTAAATTGTCCCTCAAGTCTAGATTGAACACACACACACACACACACACACACACACACACACACACACACACACACACACACACACACACATTATATATATATATATATATATATATATATGCAACAATAACAGTACAAACAATACATATTTGCATGTTAGAGCTTGAATAGCAATGGCTGAATGGCTTTCATATTATCGCTAGTTATGTGCAAATTCTGATTGATTTTCTGATTCACTTCTAAGTGTGACATGTTTTTTGATCAATACTCAAAATGAATCAGTTAACATCAATCAAAAATTGCCTGAAGAGAAAGAGGTTGGTGGAATAAATAATCTAATCAATTGCTTTTGATCTCATGTATTGTAGGTTGCAGCAGTGGGAGGACTTTTAACCTACACAATCTCATACGACACAGCTGTAAAGGAGGATTCTGCAGAAGTAACAGATCACCCAAATATCTATATTGAGGTACAGATGTTTCTAGGTTTTATTCTTCACATTATTGTATTTTGATTTTGATCCATTAGTATGCATATTTTATTGAGAGTTAACCCCAATATTAAATTATAAAAGTCGGGAATCTACTCAAACATGCTATTCATACATTGTGATTTAAGTCACTATTGTCATTTATACTATATGGCAGCTTTCAAATCAAGCATTCTGTTAAAAGGAAATTCAACATACAAATCACTAGTTTTGCAAGCCTTCAGAAACATATTTTTCAGCCATCACAATGAAACTGACATTACAATCTCTACAGTATTTATAGTAGACTCGAACTAAGTTTTAAAACATTGATTTCGCAAATCACCACATTGGTGAAAACCAGCTTCAGGGTAATCAGCATCGGGCTGATATCTACAGTATGGGGTATGCAAAAGACATCCCTTCCTTCCTAGAGACTATGCTAAACACACTATGGTCTACATTTACTAAACCTTCTAAGAATAAAATAGTAACCTATGAGATCTTGGCTACGGGTGGTATTCATGTGACCGACGGTCGGGAGACCGACGGTCACATGACCTCCTCCAGCATCCCGACCCCCACTATCCCGATGGTCGGCATGCCGACCAACAGGGACTATTTCCACTTGTGGGTGTCCACGACACCCATAGAGTGGAAATAGAACCCGTGGCGAGCGCAGCGTGGCGAGCACAGCGTGGCGAGCGCAGCGAGCCCACAAGGAGTTTTCTGCACTCGTTCTTCCCCGCCAGGATCCCGGCGTTGGTATGCTGCCGGGATCCCGGCGTCGGTAAGCTGACCGGCGGTAAGGAGACCGCCGGTCAGCCATACTACACCCCTTGGCTACAGTATCATTTCTCTATTGCACTCTACAAAATGATTGAATCTGATTGGGCGCTATGGGCAACACCTCCTCTTGTCTGTTTTAGAAGCTGTAAATTAGACCAAAACAGTTTAAGAACAAAAATACATAAATACAAATTCAAAGATTAACCTAAACACAATTTTAATAAGGTTTATGCAATCAAAACCATTCCAAAACTCACATTATTAAATATGAATAAAATGTTATGTTCCTTGATCTTCCACAGTCCTATTAAAAATATATATTTTTTCTATCCTAATTCATTGCAGTCCAATAGGGGAATGCAACTGCATACTAATTTTGTCCATCACTAAATAATTTAAGCAGTGAGTTGCCTGGGCTGTATTTTACTGCCAACCAATCACATGAGGCTTCCTACACTGGCAGCTTGTGATTGGCTGGTCGTGAGGGAGTTCCAGAGACTATTGGTGCTCTTAGCATTGTTAGACACTAATTTAATGTTTACCAGCGTGAGAAAAGACAATTAATGTACTGTAACAATACTGTAGAGCTCCATTAATTTCAAGGTTTGTGTTTTAATATGTATAGTGGATTCAGTATGTATTGCCGGTCATCGGAATCTCGGCATACAGGAAGCCGACACCAAAATCCCAGTGGTGAGCACGGCGAGTCCCCTTACGCCCCACTATTATATTCCACCTCAGGTGGTGGCGTGGACCACCACCCGAGTGGAAATACGGGGCTGCGGTTGGGATTCTGACTGCCAGCATTTCCCCTGCTGTCAGGATTCCAGCATTGGTATCTAAAACTCCGGGATCCCAGCAGCAGGCAAATTGACTGCATCACTGTGTAGCAGCAAATGGAAAGCCTAGTGAAATTAGTTTTAAATTCTGAGATATATAGGGGCAGATTTATCAAAAATTGCTTTACTAAAACAATGTGAAAAGGATGTTTTCACACCCTTTTCACAATATTTCACCTGAATGTAATTAAGGGCTTTTGGAGCAGTTTTTATGAAAAACTGCCCCAAACCCTTTAAGAAATGCGATCTGACCAAATTTAGTAAAAAAAAAAAATTAAAGAAAATACCACAGTGAGTCCTGTGATAATAACGCTGTCCTGAGACATTGTTATAAAAGGGCTCACTGTGATATGCTGCCTCCTGCACAGCTTTCTCTGCCTGTAGGTAAAGAAAACTGTGCAGGGACCCAGCAGTGTGATCCGATGGACACACTAGCTGATCACTCTGGAAACAATAAATAAAAAAAGTAAAAAAAAAAAATCATACTCACCTACCCAGGGACCAACGATCGTGGATATGGTGTGGCTGCCAGTCATTGAGGCTCCCTGCTGCTCCCGTGACCCCAGTGCAGTAAAGTGATGCTGCAAAGTAGCAGCCCGCTTTACCGCACCGGAGGTCACAGTAGCCGGTAGCCCTGAAGACTGGCTGCTCTCCAGGAGCATCGATCACCAATTCTTGGGTCTGGTGAGTATGAGTGCAGTGGGGGGGGAGGTGGGGGGGTGGCGGGGGTTGGGGGTTGTAGCGATGTGGAGGTAGTCTAGATAGGGAGTGCCCAATGATGGAAGTGGCTGTGATTTTGTTAGGAGTGTATGCACAGCACATACTCAGGGTATTTTTTAAGAAAAATACCGTAATATGTCTGCGGAGTGGCAACACAGGGACAGAGCCTTCTCGCAAGTCCTTGCATGTGGTTATCGATACAGCCATGTGATGTAATCAGTAATTGCAGATTGTACCAATGTTATTGCTTCACATCCACATACTCAGAAACGGATTTTGATAAATCGTCCCCTTAAAGAGTAAATGCCTTTTTGAAAAAGTATCTCCCAAAATGCCGCAGGATGCGACCAGTCAGATAGAGAGTGTTAGCAGCGGCAGGGAAAATAAACTTCCCTCCGCTGCTGCTGTCAGAGGAACCGCACTCTTCCACTGTGTCTGCCGTGCTGCCGATCACTGCTGATCGGTCAGCACGGTAGGATCCCCCCCCCCCCTCCAGTGGCTGCAGACAATGGCAGCTGCTGGGGAGTGTAAATTAACCCTCCCAAGCCACCCCCAGACCCCCCCTGTATACCTGCAGGCTGTCCCGGCTTTCAAAATGAAAGCCGAGATGGTCACGATGTTACTGATGTTCCTGATCAAAATAAAAAAATATTTTTTTCCTTTTTTTTTTTTACTAAAATCATTTGGGATAGGGTTAAATTCATGTTCTTCACCTAATTCACTCATAAAAAAAAAACCCAACAATTTTGGAGCAGTTTTTGGCGAAATAAATCGTCAGTTAAGTGGTTAAATGACGTTAATTGCCTTTATATGTAATCCTTAGGTTCAATTGTGTGGTGAGGGACAGGAATTGCTTCTGTTTGTCAACATATTTTAGGATTGACAACCACTACTATTGGTTTTGCCTATTACATTGACCATTAATAATTTGATTTGGTCCTG